>NW_004058051.1:0-205713 GCF_000001635.26 Mus musculus | reverse complement strand
GAATTCTGCACTAAACCCATCTGTTCCTGGGATTTGTTTGGTTGAGAGACTATTAATGACTGCTTCTAATTCTTTAAGGGTTATGGGACAGCCTTAGCTCAGGGGCATAGATAGAGACCCAACCTTACCAGTTCTCCTGTCTGGTGGCACAGTCCACTTTGCCCCACAATGAAATGTGGATGTTGTAGATTAAAGAATATATTGAAATTTGAGCAGTAAAATGAAAATCATTCATTGAGAGAAAAAAAATTGTCTTCAAGTGGTCATTCTTAATCCATCCTTTTTACAAAACCTTAATAAATATTCTTACAAAATAAGCATGAAATTAATTGTAAAAGAAGAAAGAAATGTTTCTGGCCTCTTGCCATAATTGCTTTTCAAATTTTTTCTTATTAATTTTAATTAGACATTCAGAGAAAGTAGACTTGAGAAACAGTTTCTAGTTGATATGTAAATGGTACTTAACAGATCACAGAGATGACTGAAGGAGCAAGGACCTAGAAGATATTCAAAGAATGGCTCATTATTGACCAAGTGGTTCTTAACACTCTCATAAGTAACTTCTCTCACCTCTAATCATGTAACTATGGTTCTATACTATATGTAATCCATATATGTTTCTTTTTAACAATATCCTTTAAGACTACCCAGCACTATATATTTTCAATGTAATAATTGAGCAATATGCTCAAGTGTCCTGTTGCTTTATGTGTAAAAATTTGCAATAATCTTTGAGAATAAGAAAAATTTTATTTTTGTCCAGATATAATATGTCTTAGTTAGGGTTTTACTGCTGTAAACAGACACTATGACCATGGCAACTCTTAAAAGGAGACCATTTAATTGGGCCTGTCCTACAGGTTCAGAGTTTCAGTCCATTATCATCAAGGCAGGAGCATGGCAGTGCCAGGGCAGGCATGGTTCAGGAGGAGCTGAGAGTTCTAGATCTTCATCTGAAGGCCAGTTGGAGAAGACTGGCTTCCAGGAAGCTAGGAGGAAGGTCTCAAAGCATGACAGACTTCCTTCCTCCAACAAGGCCAGACCTACTCCATACCTCCTAACAGTGCCATCCTGGGCCAAGCATATTCAAGCCACCACACTACTACTTGTCTATAATCCCAGAACCCTGAGCCAGGAATATTACAAATTTGAGACCAGCCTGAGAAACATAGTGAGATTTGTCTCAAAGATCAATAAAGTTCAAATAATAGCATTAACTGAATTTTCAGAATAGAAAGTAAAGCTAAATGTTTAATATGTCATTAACTTTAGGATCTCTGCCTGCTCATAACTGAAATCCAATCATCAGGAATCCCAGTGCAGCAGGATGTTAGAGAAAATAAACAAGTAAGTAAATGAATAAGTACATACATACAGAAGCATTTGTAAGCCTTATGTCATAGTATGAACCAACATGGTGACCTATGAGTTTAATGTTAATATTATACTTAATCTTTCAGAGTTTTATTTTCAGAAGGTGCATTTTAAATAGAAAAATTGTTAGAAATTACATTACTCAAAGGACTATTAGAGATATCAAGTTTCAAAAAATTGTGTATTAGCAAATCTCCCCACCCTATGTTCAAGGATATTCTCCTAATTGATAGCACGGTAAGATAGATTAAGACACTATTACTGATCTGCATGTTAATAGAGTAATAAATGAATACCTGTGGGATGAGAATTAGATAGGAAATGTCAGAGTGTGTTCAGAAGAGTTTCATTAAAGGCAAACAAAAATGTGCTATGAAGCTTGTTATCAATTTATTTATTATTTTATGTGAAAAAGATTTCTAAAATTAATTTTAGCTGGTTAGTGCTACTAGACAAATAAGTAGATAAGTGATAAAAATTGCATTTGAATTGTTGAAATTTAATAAGAGAGATGGTTCAATTCATTATTGTCAACAACTGCCAACATGTTTCATAAAATAACAGATAATCACGTAATTTTTGAACATTAATTCTGAACAATAATATTGAAATCATGATAAATGTTCATTGAATTCACATGGAATTAAATTTTTCAAATTTTTCATTTTATTAAAAAAGAGAGAATCATTGTCTACAAATTCTTTTATGTCCAACTATGCAAATACAACTTCAAGTACTCTGGAAATTCTATGATGGTGCTAACAATTTCAGGAATTTCCAACAGGACACATAACAAGAAAAATCCATATAGTACAAGTCTTAGGTGTTAGCTGAATTTTCAAATCAGAAAGCAAAGAGAAATTTACATTTTCAGTAACTTTAGGATCTGTGAGTGTTGTTAATTTAAATACAGTTATGAGGAGTCCAGGTACAAGAGGATATTAGGCCATGCAATCATATACGGAGATACAGAAGCTACATAGTACTTCAAGTGTTGCTATCATATATGTCTAAGTGACATTTTACAGATTAATGCCAAGTAAAATAAAAATATAGTCCCCTACCCATTACATCTTAAAACACAATGATCTATCAACAGTTGCCATTTCACAGCAGGAAGAAAGCAGTAGGTATAAATTGAACACAGAACTGCTTCTCTTGTAAGAAATGAACACAGATATATAGAACATGTACACTTATACATTCTCTTTGAAATTCAAGGTGGTTAATTTGCTTTACTACCATATAAAAACAATCTCGCTGTGGTCAGGGAAAAAAGCTCATTTTCCACATTTAAAAAGTACATTGGCCGGGTGTGGTGGCACACGCCTTTAATCCCAGCTCTGGGGAGGCAGAGGCAGGCAGATTTCTGAGTTGGAGGCCAGCCTGGTCTACAAAGTGAGTTCCAGGATAGCCAGAGCTATACAGAGAAACCCTGTCTCGAAAAACCAAAAAAAAAAAAAAAAAGTACACATTGTCTCTGGCAAGGAATCACATCCATAGACCACTTAGACCTATGTGATTTGGCTAGAATGCAGACATACCCTAATTACACACGTTTAATCCCAAACAATGAAAGTAAGGTTCATTTATAGAAGGAAGAGTCATGTTTGTAAGTGACATCTAATTGAGGGGCAAAGTGATAATTCAGAGAGATAACAGAATGAGTCAGAGATAGGATATGCCCAATTCTTATGAGGACAGCGAGGAAAGAAAGGACTTAAGAGAGTTGGGGAGGGAGGGCAGATTACAGAGACAGGTTACAGGTGAGGACAGAACACGCCAGAGAATAAGAAGAGACCAGACAGAAGGTTAGAACAGATTGATAGAGTTAGTTTGAGGGTAAACAGACTAAGACTAATTTAGTCAGAAGTCAAGAGAAACCAGTTTGAATCAGTCAGTTTGGAGAGGGATTTGGGCCATGATCAAAGAATTGAACCAGACCAAGTTCAGGAAGCACTAGAAGGACAAGCCTCCAAGATGACAGTTACATCTGGTGAATAAGTTACTTTTACAGTCCTGGTAGTTCTCTTACGTGATTATGATGTTATATACTGTAATGACTAAGACTCTAGGATTGTGCTTAATCAAAAAGAAGCAAGTCTATGTCTTCATGGTCTCCAGAAAGGACAGTTTGAACCCATTCACCCCAAACAGTGATAAAAGAAATCCTTATTTTTAACTGGTAAACTAGAAGACCATGATCACCTGGCAGAGATGTCCATAAAATGGAAGGATCCATAGGAAAGATCTACTCAGAAAGCAGTTCTTAGGTTATAGTCTGGGGGCTTGGCACAGTAGAGAAACTCTTTGGGGAACTTGGTTCAGATACAGACATGGCTCCGTCATGATTTCTGTTGTCCCAGAGCTTGTAGCTCCTGATTCATATCTAGCACATCATTTGGTTTTGTGAATAAAGCTTTTCCTGTGCACCTGGTCACTTATTTCTGTATTGTCTGTGACAGCGTCTTTCACAAAAAGAGTTGAGCGACTGTGATAGACCTGACATTTACATGAACAGTTTATGGAACTCCCCAGTTAATTTCGTAAGTGCTACCAATATTATCTAAAATATTTTAGCAGGACTCCCAAGGATATCCTGACTTACTAGTAGCCAAGTACCAGCTTTAAATTAGCTCTTTAACTTTTGTTTTAAAAAAAATATTTTTAGCCTAGAAACATTCATTGGAAAGGTGGAGAATGGAGGAAAGAGAAAAATGATGCTATGCTCTCAATATCTCCATATTATTATGAAATGCACACTTTATATATATATCATAAATATGTAAATGGATGTATGTATTGAAGGTCAGGTGGATGCTTCCTTTGATCTTGACAAATGTTTTCTGATATGCAGAAAGCATTTTTACTTTGCTCCTATTATTACACAGTAAATAATCTTTAAAGTTTCCTATTTAAAATGCTTAGTTGGGTGAGATCCAATTATGAAATATCGAAACATACAAAAAATTACTCCTTTATTAAATTTTGAATCTAAGGAGACAGTGAAAAATTAATAAGGAGAGCCAGGCACAGTGGCACAACCTCTAATCCCAGCACTTAGGAGCAGAGATGGATAGATCTCTGAGTTCAAGCCTAGCATGATCTACAGAATGAGTTCCAGGACAGCCAGGATTACACCGAAAAGCACTGTTTTGGTGGGAAAAATTAATAGGGAAAGTTATTGAGCTCTACAAAACACACTTTAAAACCCCGGGTGTAAAACAGACACTACTTTTGAATGGTAAGATAAAAACAAGGCAATCTTTCCAATTTGCAGAATGTTTTCTAATGAAGTCTTCCCAGTAAAGGAACCTCTGAACTCTAGAAGCAGATCTGGGCCTTTACAGTTCACAGGCTCCACGAGTCCGTAGTTGTTGGAGCACTGAGGATAAAACACTGAGAAAGTATTTATCACACACAAGTTTATTTAAGAGACAGGGTGTTTTTCCCCCTCATAGAGCTTAAAAGTGGATTTTTCCCTTTTGTTGCTGAACGGATAGATGAAACTATTCATGAAAATCATAACCCCTCCTGGCGTCGGGGAACTGATATCACCTAAAATGCTCTCGCAAAGTCTAATCGGAAGGCTAACTATAATTTCAGTAGAGGTCCAAATTCTCTCTTGTTTTTGATAAAGCATTTTTTTCACCTCTTCTTGAATGAGGACGAACCTATTTGCTTCTTTTTATTAGGACACCAAAAGCACTTCTGTTAGTTGCCTTACAGCTATTCTGCCACGAGGTGGCGATAAAACACTTTGAAAGTTTTTTTTAAAAAAGTCAACTACTGGCTGTTTTGCCTCAAAACTGATTTTTTTTCTTGTAATACAAAATGTATATACAGCATGCTTTTGTTCCACACTGTGACTCCTATTCAGATCTAATAACTGTGGGGATTTTTCTGAAACTTAAATCATGAACCCTGAAATCACTCAGAGACAAGGGATGTAGCAGTAGAGACTGCTGTGATAAGATGTGACTGGTCCATGCCTTCCACTGTGTCAAAGTGATTCACCTGTGTTTGTTGGATGCTGACAGTCCCATCAGCATCTCGCAGCAGCGATTTAGGAAAATAAGGTAGCTTCTGGTAAAATGAGGACAATTATATAGGTGTGGATCATCTGTGAGCTGAGTTCACAGAGGCAGTAGCAAAGCTGGATCATATAGGGCTCATGGCTGTCAGAGCACTCATCACCAGCAGTATACCCTTATCTACCCAAGCAACTGCCACCCAAGTAGGCTGATGCTCTGTAGACAGTAAAGACTCCCAGGGCTGAGGATCTAGTTCAGCGATAGAGACCCTGAGCTTTATCTCCAACAACTCAAGGTGGGGAGAAAAGGGAAAGCCATCGGGAAAGCAAAAGCATTTTCTGAAAATAAAGGCTCAACAGAGAAGATATGTATAAAGTGGCATTTCAAAAGAACAAGCATAAGAAAAACTGTCAACATACAAGGAGGAATTAGTGTAGTAAAGCAAGATAAACCTTTAAAGAGGAAAGGTTTAATGTGGATAACGCTATAAATCAAGTGAACACTTTAAAGCGGTTTGCCAGGATATTGTGAGGCTCTCTCTTCAGTGTCCTGACATGACCGGAAGAGTTTCACTCATGAAAATCACGTCTCTGTATTTTGAGAAGTTTTCTCAATTCCTCGCCTTTAAGGAGAGGTAGAAGTTGAGCAAAGGAGATGGCTCAACCATGAACTGTTTATACACAATCCCTCGGAGCAGCGTATGATCTCCCAAGCCCACATAAAAATGCTGAGAGTGGTGTGGTCTTCTATTATCCTAGTTCTGGGGAAACAGAGACAGGAGGGTCCCTGGAAGTGACAAAAGTCAAGCTCCAAGTTCCAAAGAGAAATTCTACCTCAAACATAGTCACCAAGGCCTTGAATCTCAGTACTTAGGAGGGAGAGGCAGGCAGATCTTTATGAGTGGGAGGTCAGCCTGATTTGCATAGATAGTTCCAGGCCAGGCAAAGCTGCTTAATGAGATCCTGTCTCAAATAATAATGATAGTAATAATGATAACAACAATAAATAAGTACAAAAATGGTAATAATTTGTTGCTGGCAATTGGACAGAACTAAGAAAGCATTATCATGAGTGAGGTAACTCAGACCCAGAAAGACAAACATGGCATGTCCTCAGTTGTAAGTGGATATTAGCTGTAAGGATAATCATGCTATAATCCACAGACCTAGAGAGGCTAAGTAACAAGGAAGGCTTAAGGGGATAGGGTGGGGGGTATTGGGGTTTTGGGGTGGGGGGACACAAGGATCTTCCTGGGAAGAAGAGCTAGAATAGATTTTGAGGGCAAACTGGGCGTGGCTGGGGATGGGAACGGGAGTGATCTGGTAGAAAGGGTGGAAGGAGAGTGTTAGGAGGGACAACTGAAATTGGCGGACATTTCAGGAATGAGATAGAAATATAATGCAATGGAAATTCCATATAATCTATAAGGGTCATACTAGCAAGGACTTGTAATGGGGGACACAGAGGCTGAACTGGCCATCTTCTGTAACCAGGCAAGATCTCAAATGGAGGGATTGGACCCTACCACAAAACCTCAGACCTACAGTTTGCAGGATATGCAGGAACCAGGGCCCAGCACAATCATGTCAAAGAGATCAGAGAGTCTTCATCCAGGAACTGATAGGAACAAATGCAGTCCCACGGCCAAACATTAGGTGGAGCTCCAGAGTCCTGTGGAGAAGGTGGAGGAAGGATTGGAGAAGACACTGATAAAGGACACCACAAGAACATGACACCCTCAGTGTAGACATTTTTACTATATTAATCCCACCAATCCATAAGCATGGGAGATCTTTCCATCTTCTGAGATCTTCTTCAATTTTTTTCTTCAGAGACTTGAAGTTCTTATCATACAGATCTTTCACTTGCTTGGTTAGAGTCATACCAAGTTATTTTAAATAATTTGTGATATTGTGAAAGGTGTTCTTTCCCTGCTTTCTTTCTCGGCATGTTTATCCTTTGAGCTTTAGTAAAGTTTCTTTTATGAATGTGAAACATGTATCGTAGACATTCAGTATTGATAGTTCATCTTGGTAGATTTTACCTTTGATGAATATCCCTCCTTGTCTTTATAGCAGTCTCCTGAGAGGTTCTACCACTGCTTGACAAATACAGAGGTGAGTGGTTGCCCCCAACCATTAGACTGAGCACAAATTCCCCAATGGAGGAGTTAGAGAGAGGACCAAAGAAGCTGAAGTGGTTTGCAGCCCCATAGGAGGAATAACAATATGAACAGTAATCCCAGATTTCCCAGGAACTAAACCATGAACCAAAGCGTACACTTGGAGGGAACAATGGCTCCAGCCACACATGAAATAGAGGATGACTTTGTTGGGCATCAATGGGAGGAGAGGCCCTTGGTCCCGTTAAGGCTCAATGCCCCAGTGTAGGGGAATAACAGGACAGGGAAGTGGGAGTAGGTGAGTTGGTGAGCAGGGGATGGAAGAATGGAATAGGGGCTTTTCAGTGGGGAGACTAGGAAAGGAGATAACATTTGAAATGTAAATAAAGAAAATATCTAATAATTTAAAAAAGGGACAGCTCTGCTGCTGCGAACTCCAGGACAGTAGTAGTTTCCCTCAATTAACACTTTCTGTAGAATATCTTTCTATGTCACTAACCTTCTTGCTATTATCCTGATTTGCACACACCATCTCTTTCCAGCTGGGATACCACCAAAGTATTCTGTTCTCTCCCAAGACACCTGGTGTTTTATATCCACAGGCCCTGAAAAATAACTTCTCTGCTCCCCTAAACCTTTCCTGCTTTCCTCCACTCAAGTGAGGCCCTTAAGTGAACTCTGTGTATGTTTTCATAACTCGTTTTCCAATCTCTGCCCTGTAGAAACCCAGATTTTGGTGGAAAGGTTTTGGGATTCTTTGAGTAACCCCAAAGTAGAGAGAAAGTGGAAAGAGGGTGAATAGGTAAAGCTTTCGCTCACCCATTTCACACCAATTGTATTTGAAAGGATATCTTTCATCCCACCTGGTAAAAACACTTTTAGCAACTGGTTGAAACTTTTCCTCTGGGAATATTTAATGGCTTCCAGAACTGTTTCCTGGATGTACTCCAATATATTCTTTTTTTCCTATGTTTTTCTGTATGGACTAAAATACAGAAGGCATTTTAGGATCAGTGTCTCCCACCAGTCATCTTCCTAAAGACACACAACTGTGTCACTCTGATATTAATTTTCAATAACCAATACACAGCATAGTCCTGACTCCAAATCCATGAACATGTTCTTTTCTATTATGTATCACTTCTTATGAACCCAATTACCTTCTGTCCAATATGAGTATCTAATCTCATAATTTTAAATACACAAGGAAGACATATTCTTCCTTATTATGAAGATAAGTAAATTAGTATGAAGTGGTTAAAAAAGAGAAATTGGACCGAATTCCTCTTTCTTTGTTGAGTCTTTGTGTGGTTTCTGTATCAGGGTGACTATGAACTCATAGAATGAGTTTAGCTATTTTTCTTCTGTTACTACTTTATGAATAATTTGAGGAGTATTTCAATAACTCTTTTTTGAATATCTAGTAGAATTCTGCACTACAACTTTCTGCCCTTGGGCTTTTTTGGAGTGGAGGACTTTTGATGACTGTTTCTATTTCCTTAGGGGTTATAGGCCTGTTAGTTACTTTACCAGATCTTCATTTAACTTTGATAATTGATAGCTGTCTATAAGTCACCCATTTCATTTGGATTTTGCTATTTTTTGCAGTACAGGCTTCTGCAGTAAGACCTAGTGATTCTTTCAATTACCTCAGTGTCCATTGTTATGTCTCCTGTTTCATTTCTGATTTTGCTATTCTGGGTATTGTCTCTCTACCTTTCAGTTAATTTGGCTAAGCATAAGTCTACCTTGTTGATTGTCTCAAAGAACAGGATCTTGGTTTCACGGATTCTTTGTACTGTTCTCTCTGTATCAAATTGACTGAATTCAGCATTTATTCCCTGACGGCAAATCCTACCTATCTCTCCATGAGATGAGGCTTTGTCTCACATTAAGAACTGCAGAATGCAATACATCAAAACCTTGTTGATCTCCATGGTGGTGATGCACACCACAGCCTCACGGTGAACATCTACACTGGCAGGTTTCAGGGTATGTTGAAGTAGTCCACCATGTCAGTGTAACCTGCAAAGTGCCATGAGACAATACTAATAGAAATCTGCAGGATTCCTCCACATTAGATTTCACTATGGTCTTCAATGTCATTTTGTAAAGAAATACTATGGGTTCACAGATACACACACACACACAAACATGAAGACCAGAGGACTTTAAGGGAGGATTGTTCTCTCTACTATGTGCATTCCAAGGAAAAAATTCTGGTTTCTAGGCTTGACAGCAATGATGAATACCTGCTCAACCATGTCATTAACTCATCAACTAATCATCTAAACCAAGCCATTTCATAAGCTCTATATTTGTATTTATGTTTCCTTACTCTCTCTGTCTCTCTGTTTCTCTGTCTGTCTCTCTCTTTCTGTCTCTCTGTCTCTGTCTCTGTCTCTGTCTCTGTCTCTGTCTCTGTCTCTCTCTCTCTCTCTCTCTCTCTCTCTCGTGTGTGTGTGTGTGTGTGTGTGTGTGTGTGTGTCTCCTGAGAGGCTCTGCCAGTGCAAATACAAATACAGAGGTGGATGCTCTCAGTCAGCCATTAGATTAAACACAACGCCCCAGTGGAAGAGCTAGAAAAACGACCCAAGGAGCTGACATTGTTTGCAGCCCCATAGAAGGAACAGCAATATGAACTAGCCAGTACTCCCAGAGCTCCCAGAAACTACACCACCAACTAGAGTACAGTGGAACTCAGGGCTCCAGCTGCATATGTAGTAGATGATGGCTTTGTTGTTCATCAATGGGAGGAAAGGCCTTGACCCTGTGTAGGGGAATACCCAGGCTAGGAAGCCAGAGTGGAATGGTTGGTGAGCAGGGGGACAGGGGAGGAGATAGGGCATTTTCAGAGGGGAAACCAGGAAAGGGGATAACACTTGAAATGTAAATAAAAACATATCTGACTTAAAAAGAAACAATAGAAACATTTCATGGTATCAAGAGGGTTCTTTTTCCCAATCAAGCTTCTAGGAAGCTAATCTCAATTCTAAATTTTACAAAAGTGCCCAATCTACATTGTCATCCTATATGAGAGGTGAAGATCTGCTCTAAAATTGAAAATAAAAGATACTGAGGCAATATCCTGAACACAGAACTAGCAGTGGTAATATCGGAGCCCTGCATACATGCCTGGCAGCCTAGGACAATGAGTATGTGCAGGTCAGGTACTGTACCTAGACATCTCCTGAGATTTCTCCACTCAACTGGACTTGATCCTGTCCATCTAATGCAGGACATGCACTGAAAGGACAAAAGCCAACTGCAGGAGGTGTGGGGATGCCTCACAGGTTAGATATCTGCTACTCTCTAGAAGACCCACATGGTGCCTAACAATCATCTCCAGGAATGGTTGTGATTCCTTCTGTCCTCTGAGGGAAATGTCTCTCGGGAGGAGCCACATACAGTATTACATTCATAGGAAAAACACCCATTCACATAAATGTTAAACATAAGTCTAATCAGCAACAGCAAAAGCACAGCAAGCTTATGGTCAAGGACAACAGCATCTATCAAAAGCTATTTCCCAGTAGGACTTGGAAGGTCATTATATCTGCTGTGTGGTTGTCACTGATGCTATATTGCAAGCAAAACTGAGGCATATGGCTCTGGCCTTCCTCATTTATTTTATATTCCTTTGTGAATATTTTTATTTCCTCGGCAGCTTTAGAGTAATGGCGGTATATTACTCAATATCTGGTCCACAGGATCATGAATGGATGTGTGTTACAGAGTACTATATGTTAGAAGTAAGAAAATTCATGACACCATGGATGCAGTATGGCAGTGATTACATCATCAAGTGTGTGTCCATGGGGTAAGTGACATTATCCACACACAAAAGATCATCATTGCCTTGTATACTCCCTAGGTGGCTATGGCTTTACTATGTAGCCCTGGCTGCCTGGAACTTACAGAGATCCGTCTCTGGCTGTGAATTCTAGGTCTGCAGCAGGGGACAGAACACCTGAATAAGGAAGATGGTCTCAAGAGTCACTACTTGCAAATCAATTTTTATTCATAAGAAATAAAATTTTAAAAAAAGGTTTTAAAAGTTCAATTAATATAGAGTTGAAGGCAAAAACAAACAATGAAATACAAGAACAAGAACATATAACTTCTAAATAACATATCAACACTCAAAGAACAAAAACCAAACAGAAAATTATTGTTCAGCTTTTTCTGCACTTTTAGCAGCACAGCCCTCCAGCCTGCTGCTCCTCTTGGACACTTGGTGGCAGTGCAGTCACCTCAGTACTCTGCCAAGAGTTGTTGTCTGAAGAGAAAAGGGAACAATGCCCTGAATCAGCCATGGCTTCCTAGTAAAGGCCTATTCACCCTAAGAAAATGAATTATATGGAAGAAGATTCATCCGAGGATGATTGTAGGTGCTGGAGATGGTGCTCAGCAGGGGCCTCCTGGCCTGGCAACTCATTCTGCAGGATGCTGTCTTCTTCAGCTGTGGCCAATCCCAGCTCTCTTGCAGTTTCTGAGACCTGGGAGAGGAAGGCAGTTACTAAGACACAGGAGTGGAGGAGACAGGCATGGCAGCTGTGAGGCTACTGCCTCCTACCACCTCAACTGTACTTGACAGTCAACATTAATATTTTAACTGAAGTTATTGATGTTAAATCTAAAGACAGGGCAAAATATTCAACAACAGTCACAAAAACATGGACTGACAAAGATCAACTCAGGATTCTATCAGTTCCAACCAAAAACATGGCAAAGGAAGAGACCTCAGTGGATTACAGGAAGAAAGGAGAAGGGCACAGGACACCAGATCAATGATAATGAGAAGCACTCATTTGACATTTGTACTTGGCTCTAATCCCTCCAAGGTGCAGACACATGGGATGCCATAAGACCTCTGCCTGTCTCCTGTCTAAGGACCCAGATCTCACTCAAACCTCTGCATAGCATTCCACCTATCATGAGGACATGCAAGAATGTGACATGTTATTCACCTGTCACCCTGTAGTGGGCTGCAGATTAAAGCAGAGTTGAAAGGTACATTTGCCAGTGGTAACAGTGTCTCAAAAGAAGCTAATTCAGTGTCTCACAAGAGGCTAACTTCCAAGAATACTTGTGTGAAGACAGAGCAGTGAACAGCTACATTCCATGAGGAAGGTGGCAGCTTGGGAGTGTAGATTAGAAAGGTGGTGGGGGGAAGCAAAGATAGATCTAATGTGCCAATGGTATCAGACAGTCATAGCCTGACCGAATTGTTTGTCTCTACCTGATATTCTGGAGTCTCAAGATTGCTGTTCTCCTCCTGTTCGTCTTTACCACTCAGGTTCAATTCCACCAAACATTGGTGAATGATGGCCCAATCAGCCTGTACTTCCTTGCTCTCCTGCTGCAATGTCATCAACTTCTTCTTTATAAGATTCTCCTCCATCAGGAGCCGGCTGTGCAGGTTACTGTAAGGACACTCTGCATGGTAAGATCCTGCAGCCTCCTCCTCCCATTTCTACTTATAGGTCCCATTAACCTGACCAGTACCCTGGTTCCCATGAAGATCTAATACAATCCACCTCAATACATCCATGACAGCTGTGCAAACAGCAACCAGCCATTTCAGGGAAGAAGAAATTTTGGCTGCAGTCCAAACACCAAAAAGGGTCCATGTTTCTCCAAAAGAAAGAGGGATCTCCATCTACCCATGACAGCCCATGCATTGGGGCAACACCAATTAGTAGGGTGCAAGTACAATCAGGGTAGGTTGGTGGAACAAAAGGGAGGGCGTTCTATCCTTGTGTTACAATACACTCAGGTCTGTAAAACCCGCCTGAGCCCCAGAGGCCCAATACTGCATAATAACCCTCTTATGGTCTGAATCACTTTCCTATCTGGAGGCTCCTGAGGATGCCTGGACAACACTGGGAGGGGTGTCTTAGAGACTTAGGAAAACTGAGTCCAAAAGATCCAAGGCACACTGATGGCTAAAAAGCAGAAAGGATAGAACCAGACCTGCAGACTCTCCAGACCAGAAACAAAGGAAGGTAGAAATGGCCATTTCACAAGTGTTGGCCTCCCTGACAAGAACTTACCGATAGAAATGTGTCTCCTTCTTGAGCTCCTGCTTGTTCTCTTGGGCCTCCATGTTCTCCATCTCTAAGTTGTGTAGAAATGTCATGATCTCCTTCTCCTTTAACTTCAATTTTTCATAAAGGGGATTTTGCCTGTGGTAGGGCCTTGCCCCAGGAAGATAGGACTCCATGAACTTAGGCTTTTAGTAACACATGAACTCAGGCTGGGTCCTGGACTACTGCAACCATGGAAACCACACTCTGCATTCTAAATGCTGAGATTTTCTTAACCTTGGAAAACTGGCTATCCTGGCCCCAGAACACCAGAAGCTAGGCATCCAGATGGAGGGTGCCCTGGCTGTCTGCCTTACTCAGTAGGGCTGAAGGGCAGACTAAACAGTTATGTTCTCAGGAAGCTAGGCTACAGGTCATTGCCCACCAGACACCTGTGATGTTAATTCTCCTGTTTTCATAAAAGGGATTCTGAATCCTGGATAACTAATACTGTAGAGACAGATATTACACATGATTCTTGAGATGAGGCCAGACATCACCACAGATTTATAATCTGCTCAAGGGATACAAATGTATGAACAGTTGTGACCACATAGTCAAAATGCAATGCTATTTAAAGTGGGGACAACCAGACCTCAGGACCCACATCACCTGAAAACTGTTAGGCAGGTAAATCCTTAGGAGAAAAACACAGACTGCTAGATTCCAAATTGTGGAGAGAAATAAAAACATACAAAACATATTCACACATCTGGACATGTGCATGCACACAGGCTCATAGACTTAGACCTATACACAAGATGGAGAAACAAAGAGTGAGAGAATGAGATAGAGACACAGAAATATAGAGAACACAATGAGAGGTAGAAGAAATGTATACAACATTCCTGTCTCAGGGTATAAGGCACACAGACAAAGAGGAACAGGCATGAAACTCAGCCATTCTAATCAAGCAGTTGAGAAGAACCATGTGGGACCAGGCCCCTCCAGCTGCTACCTGGAGGTTCCAGCACTCAGTCACCTGCCAGACAAGTAAAATCACAACTACAAACTCCCATCACCTAGAAACCTCCTGTCAAAGGCTTTCCAAATGAACTCTAGGAACTCATCACTGCCTCTATCCCTGAGTTCTTCACTCAGACTCCAAGTTCCTCTTTTCAAGTGGAGGGAGCAGAAGAGTCTATTTCCCTTCTCACTCCTGACAAAAGTTCAGGTGCTGCCTCTCCTCTAAGAGGTATTTAGGGGCATGAAGTGGGGCCCAGGTATGTTCTCGTGGTATAGCTTCCTAGAACCCACCCCTTTAAAAGCATAAGATGAGGGAGGCATTGCAGACCCCAGACTGACACCACAGGTTTTGGAGCAATGTATACCTCTTGTTCATGGATTCCTCGGTCACGTAGATCAGGCGATCTCTCAGCTCATTTGTCTCCTTGGTAGTGAGCTGGATCTCTTTGATCAGCTTTTTCTCTTCCTTCTCAAACTGCTTCTTGCTTATGACAGGTACAGGGGATGATGTCTGTCTGAGAGCCACTGTAGGTAGATGAATACAAGATTATTTGATGTGAGAATGCAAAGAGTGTAGACTGACCACAGAGAAGGAAAAATGCCTGTAACCTAGTGACACCACCAAGAGATTGGTCCCAGCATGAAATTTCTTCTCAGCGGATATCAATTCTAACATCACTCTAGAGATATCAGGAGATGTAAGCAGACATATGTTTCCTCTCTCTCCCTAAACATAGATATGATAACCAGAGAGATGTCTTCTCCAGGATGATTATCAACAGCACAAAGTACAACTTGGCTTCAGAACCTTGAGTTGAGACTTTACAAGTCAGATGATAGATTCACCATTCAAAAGTATTTGAGATTTTGGAGATGCTCAGATATCCTACCTGTTACTCTAAGCCAAGGAATTGGCTTAAAAAGTCATGCAGGGGGAGAACATGGTCAACACAATGATCAATCCCCCCCCCACCCCAGAAACACCAAACACCCCAGAAGTAGCAATAGAATCCCCCTCTGTCTGGGTGTATCAACTGATAGTTCTTTGTTTACAGCATAGAAATGCCTGCCAAACACAATTGGTGATAAAGAAAGGTAAGGTAGGAACTGTCACAAACAGGAGGTCAGAGTAGTTCTGAGAACATGAGGTCATGGTCTGGAGCACCATTCTCTCCCTGTCACTAATGTCAGATAACTACAGGAGCTAAAAGGAGCCATGGACTGAAGTGCAGGATTTCCCTCCCCCAAACTGGCATTGCTTAGACCCGCTGTCACTCCTGATGGTCTCATTCTGTTCCCATGTAACACCCACAATACCCAGTGCAAGTAAAGACTTGAAGTTCATAGCATAACAGCTTTGACCTTGCCAATGCCTGCCTTAGGGGATGGAAAAGTATTGTTCTGAAATCCTTGATGTTCAAGAATTGTGATAACCATGGAAATGTTTTCACTACCCAGAGTCTCCAGTTCCCCATTACTAGAAAGGCCATCTCAGGCCACCCCTACCAGGAAGCTCAACATCCACTTCCCAGGACTTACTCCACATTCACCAAGTCCCCCTCCTTCGTCCTTCATTACTCTCAGGTGGAAGGTCAGCATCCTTCCTCCCCTCTTTGGTCTCTCTCCCATCCACATTGGCTCTCTGAAAAAGTCTGCAGAGTCGGGCAAACAAGGCCATCACTGCAATGTCAAGCTTCTGACTGAGAAGTCTCAGTGAGTTTGTTGTCACTACAACACTGGTGACATCACAGAGGTTGCTAAGAACTCTCCAGGAGACAATAGAATGTCCAGGAAGGGACTGCTGATGTCATGGACTACATACAGCCTTTGGTTCCCTGATAATGTTCTCCCTGTACTGACAGGAAGTTGAGCTGCCCTTTCCTGGGGCATAGCCATTGAGCACATCCTCTTTCCAAAGCCAGGGTTTGCTCTAGGCTTGATTGGCAACACCTAAGTAATTCCTATGTATCTAACTGAGTGTTTCCTTTCCAAACCCTTCTCAGAAATATCTCATCCTACCTTAAATTTTCCTCATCAGCAATATGAACCATTAAAAAACTACTGAGAAATCATACCAGTACGAATATGCAGCCAAAATCTACTCCTGTCTCATCATGTACAGGTGCATGAAATCTCATCCAGGCTGAGCCTGCAGGGCCAGTTACAGTGTGGGTGTGTGTTAGGGGCCACACTCATTAAGCCTTGTGCTTAGCATTTAAAGTTGCCCCAAGATCCCTTAGGAGGGAGACATGCAGTCATCATGCAGTCATCATGCTTCTGACAACAGTCTAGAGATCTGTTGGCAGAGGAAACTGAAATATTGGTGCCACCAATGAGAGGCCCTCAGATTGTGCGGGGGTGGGGGTGGGGAGTGGGGGTGGGGGCTTTCCTCACTGCACCAAACTCACCAAGCAGTATTGCTTACAGCCCTCTCTGAGAGATACCATGAGATTCTGTATGAAGTAAATAATATATTCAACAGAGGGGCAGATGTGCAGACAGAAGATATAGGGAAATACAATAGACATAGGTTAGTTTACAGAGCAAGGGCCTAGCATCTTGTATTTGGGTTCATGATTGGCCCCACAAACCACACAAAAAACAATCTCAGTCAAATATGAACGATTCGTTAAATGCAGACCCTAAGTTGATTGATCAGAATCATAGCTCAAGTTTTGGGGGTTGAACTAGGGCCCCCAAAATAGATCTTTGTTAAGGTATAAAGACAAAAAAAAAAAAAAAAAAAACAAATGAAAAAGCACAATTAGTTCTTTTAAAGTTAAGGAACTATCCAGTGGTCAGTTCTGATCAAGCCATTTTAGATATAACAGTGCATATTGACCCTTAATTTGAGGGGTCCCATGGAAAGGTTTATGGACCATTGTAAGATTAACAAACATTGAACAGAACAGAACAGGATGTGGACATCATGACTTTCCTATGAGTCAAGTTGATTTTCTGTGTTGATGATTGGGTGTCATATGACAGCAACTATCTGAGATAGGGGGCAGACATAGAACACGATGGCTTTTGCTATACTAAGCAGTACATGCCTCAGCATTAGATTATCCGGGTCTCTCATAATGACTAGTTCTGTCTTCACAGTACTTGGAGGCCCTACTTGTAAGCCCAAATATTGGAAACTGGAGGGAGAATTGTCTGAGCTCAAGGTTAACCTGGCCCACATTGGGTATTTGAGATCCTGTTTCAGAAAACAACTCTGAAACACATGCTACGTCCAAGGCCTCACTTACCAATTCTTGTCTATTATAAAGAACTTACCATTCTCTCCCTTCCAGTCTTTCTTCTGGGAAGACGGAGAAGTGAAAATGATCTTTCCATTCTATGGACCATGTTCTCTTTTTCCCTCAGCCCACATTACGAACAAATGAAAGTGAGTATCATCACCTGAACAACTGAGTAATATCCACTGCTGCTAGCGTGGTACTGTGCTGATGATAATCTTAGCTTCCTTTAGTGTTGCTGCCCCAGTAGGAAGTATTAAGTGCTGAGGTCAGAGCTCAGAGAACCTTTCAAGGGGCTAGAGAGAGGCCATCAGAGACTCTTCACTTCCTTGTCCTGAGATGAAATCCAGGAACACAATGTGAACTTGGTGGCTAATTAACCATACATCATACTTCTACCTCCATCTTTCTATGTTCAGTACAGGAAAGTGTTCATGCACCTCCATGTCAGATTTATTTATATATATGTCCCAGGGCACAGACTTTTTTAGAGAGTTGGGTGTAGTCAACAGTTGGTTCCCTCAGTAAGATGTGAAGACTATCAATAACAAGTGACCACACTCTATTTGTTTAAACATTAGTTGAAAATTGAGCATAACTGAGGAGTGAGACACTAGCACTGTATCCTGGCTTTTTTGTGCCTAGATGTGGCTCAAAGGGAAGATGTGAGGACACCTTGGGTTCCTCTGAATGGACAGAGTGATATGAAATGGGCACTGACCAGGCTGAGAAACACTGCTGAGGCCCATATTCCAGGTAACAAGCACATTCTCTGCCCTCCTTCCAAAGAACTCCTGTTGAGGCCATGGACCTTGTCTACACATGGGAACATCATGCAGACATCTTTCCTAATGATACAAAGTTCTCTCTGGTAAGGCTTGCCCCTGACCATATCTGTAGCAAATTTGTTACAAGGCAGCTGTCTATATCATGCTGTTGCTGTAATATGCTTCCCAGTTGTGATGGTTTGTATACTCTTGCACCAGGGAGTGGCACCATTTGGAGGTGTGGCCTTGTTGGAATAGGTGTGACCAGGTTGAAGTAGGTGTGTCACTGTGGGTGTGAGCTTACTACTCTCACCCTAGGTGCCTGGAAGTCGGTCTTCCACTAGCAGCCTTTGGGTGAAGAGGTAGAACTCTCAGCTCCTCCTGCGCCATGCCTTCCTGGATACTGCCATGCCATCATGACCTTGATGATAATGGAATGAACCTCTGAACCTATAAGCCAGCCCCAATGAAATGTTGTTTTTATGAGAGTTGCCTTGGTCATGCTGTCTGTTCACAGCAGTAAAACCCTAAATAAGGCAGAAGTTGGTACCAGTATCGCTGTGATAGTCCTGACCATGCTTTCCTTTGAAAGAATGTGGATTTGGTGACTTTGGTTTTGCAACACAGTGGAATGCTTTAAATGGAGATTAATGGGTCATTAATTCCTAGTAGGAATATGGAAGACTTTGTTGCTGGGAGTATTTGAACTGTGTTGACCTGGCCTAAGAGATTTGAAAGGAGAAGAATTTCAGAATGTGGCATAAAGACAGTTTTTGTGGTATTTGGTGAAGAATGTGGCTACTTTTTGCCCTTGTCTGAAAAGTCGGCCTGAGACTAAAGTGAAGAGCATCAGATTAATTGCATTGACAAGGGAAGTTTCAAAAAAGCCCAGCAGAGACTTTGTTCTCTGGTTGAGTCTTATAAAGAGAAGTTTGAACAAGCATAGCAAGCTTAGAAAGGAAACATATAAAATACATGGTTCAAGTATTAAAGGGGTACCAGGAAGTGAAATGAAGCAAAATACTGTGTTCTAAGAGATAACAGATTAAGGGAGTGGGACCTTGGGGCAAGATCCTACCCAGATGAATTTAGATCCAGGCATGGTGGTACACACCTTTAATCCCATGAGACAGGCATGCTGATCTCTGAATTGAAGGTCAATCTACAGAGCAAGAACCAGAATAGCCAAGCTTAGGCAGTGAATAATTTAGAAAACATAAAGTCAGTGATAATGTAATAGTACAAGGGGTCATGTTCTAGTTCCTGTAAGCAGCAGAACTCGGCAGCTTCAGCCATGTGGCTCTGACTCTAGAGTTAAGAATGGAAGGAACTACTGGGACAATTGATGCTGGTTAGCTGGATCTAAGAACTTAGCAATGATTAAGAAGAGACCAGTATCACTGAGTTGAAATCTGAGAATTGTTTTCTGTGAGCGCAAAGAAGCTGTGCTCCAGAGATAGCCAAGGTTGTACTTCCTGCTGCTCCTGGACTTGGTAATGTGGAAGAGTCACGCAGGTTGTACTGGTGTTGAAGGCATGAAGATGTCATGAAGAACAGCTGAGGCTTGGCATTGTGAGAGGTCATGGAAGGCCATTGGAAAAGGTGTAGCCTCAGCTGTAGTTGATGGTCCAGGACTGAAGGGGTCATGCAAAGGATTTGAGGCTTGGCACCATGAGGAGAGACTATGAGAGGCTCGTGGTGAAGCCTAGTTGGAGTGGAACCCACTTGTGTATTGGAGATGTCTGTACCATGGGATGATCACCAAGAACAACAGCCTTAGTAGAGTGGATCAACCTGAGCTTAGAGTGCTACAGAGGGCAGAGATGGAGAAGTGATGCCAGCCCTTAGGAGGAACCCAAAAGATCAAGTGGAATCAGAGACACTAAACCAAGAAGCTGCATCATGGAAATTATCTTGGAGACTCAAAGATGTTAAAGATGCCAGAGCCATGGGATACATGCTGAGAAAACTGCTAACAGGGAGTTGAACCAGCCCAGGATAAAGCAGTTTTTGCAGTCAACAAAGATGAAAAAGGAGTGGAGATCTGAAGACCACTTTGACATCAGCCATGGAGATGCAGAGTCTGGAGATTGCATAGTTCGTATTTTACTTTGGGGATCACAGTTAAGTGATTGGATGAATCTCAGAAGAGGCCTTGAACTTCGGACTTTTAATATTGTTGAGATTGCTATAGACTATGAGGATTTTAAAAGTTGGACTAAATGCATTTTGCATTATGCTATGTTTAAGTATGGCCCCCCATAGACTCATGTGTTTGAACAGGTCTATGGGGGCCAGGGAGTGGAATGTGATGGTTTGTATATTCTTGCACCAGGGAGTGGCACCATATGGAGGTGTAGCCTTGTTGGATTAGATGTGTCCTGGTTGGAGTAGGTGTGTCACTGTGGGAGTGGGCTTAAACTCTCACACTAGGTACCTGGAAGCCAGTCCTCTACCTGCAGTCTTTGGATGAAGATGTAGAACTCTCAGCTCTGCTTGTGCTATGCCTGCCTGGAAACTGCCATGCTCCCACCTTGATGATAATGGACTGAACCTCTGGACCTGTAATCCAGCCCCTTTGAAATGTTGTTTTTATAAGACTTGCCTTGGTCATTCTGTCTGTTTATAGCAGTAAAACCCTAACTAAGACTCCAGTCATGGATGTAAAACAAAACGAAACAAAATCTTGACTCAGAGCAGGGCTATGCTGACAATGTACCCTGCTATGTTCTGTATGTTATGAGGTTTGTTAATCTTATGAATTTCCACATCTATATGTTTCACATAAGACTTTCAAATTCAAGGTCAATATGAACTATTAAGTCTAAAATGGCTTGAGTCAGGGCAGCATTTCCAGCCCCTGTGCATGAGCTCTTTGTGGTTTTTTTCATGGAGCTTGCCCTAAGAAATGTCTAGCATACAGTTTTCAGCTGTTGCCCTGGTTGTTCTGTAATTGGGTGTGCATTCAATAAACCTTCCCCATTTAACTAAATTCAGTGTTTCTGTGGTTTGTTTGGTGACCCTTGGACAGAAACTCTTCCATTCAGCAGCACATAGGACACTGAGCCAAGGTGAAGAATGGTGATCTCTTGCCATGAATTATGTGACAAGGGGGGAGGGGAATTTATCCCTTATGATAAGGATCAGGGGTGGCTTGGTGCTTTTTAGGTTTCTATTTGCCATGTGCAACAGCTTCAAGAGCCCATTTCTGATGTCCTTGGAATCATTATGTTCCCATAATGATGCACTCAGGCATGCCTGGAAATAAGCAGAACACTTGCCAGAGAGCTTGATTTCTATAAGGGAGGGAATATTGCTAATTTATGCAGCAGGATATTTGGTCACATTGTAAACCCCAAGACTGTGTTGATTCCAAAAAAATAAAAATAATAAAAAAATAAAAAATTTTTATGGTGTAGCTCAGCCCTAGCACAGACCTGTAACCCAAGAGCTTTCTGTTCAGTGTACATTTCTGACCTGTGGCTCAGCCCTATCACACACATTTATTGCAAAGCAAAATAAAGTCAACTCCAGGTCAAGAGTTAGAGCAAGTAACCAGTTGAAAGAGAATGAATATAACTAAACAGAAGGAAGGTCTTTTTTTGTTTTTTCTTTTTCCTTTTTTCTTTTTTCTTTTGTTCTTTTTAGACAGGGTTTCTCTGTATAGCCCTGGCTGTCCTGGAACTCACTCTGTAGACCAGGCTGTCCTCAAACTCAGAAATCTGCCTGCCTCTGCCTCCCAAGTGCTGGAATTAAAGGCATGCACCACCACTCTCCCGCCTCAGAAAGAAGGTCTTTAAGTTGAAGGATATTTAAGACAGTGTGGAGAGGGATAAAGAATGCGTTCCTTCTGGGAGGTCATCAGGGTAGGAAGGTCAGCTGGGTGCTTTCCCTGACTCTCTGAGCTGGCTACTGAGTCTTCACTGGTAAAATTAGATGCGTGGCATATGTGTGTCTTTTAAAAATGTATTTATTAATCATTCCATTGGATTACATCTCACATGATATACCACTTCCTGGTTACCCTTCACTAACCCCTCAAACTACATCTGCACTCTCAGCCTCCACTCTGCCTGGTTGAGGATTCTCCTTCACCCACCCTCCCTTTCCTGCCCTACTGATTCAGAAACACAGTACACTGGAGCATCAAACCTCCACACGACCAAGGGCCTCGCCTCCCATTGCTTTCAGCAAGGCCATTCTCTGCTACAATGTATCTGGAGCTGTAGATCCTTCCTTATACACTCCTGGGTTGTGGTCTAGTGTCTAGGAGCACTGGCTGGTCCTGCCAGCAGATGTTGTTTTTCAATAGGACTGCACTCCCCTATGCACCTCCAGCTTTTCTGCAAGCTCCCACAATGAGTTCCCTGAGCTCCGTGTACTGGTTGGCTCCAAAGGTCAGTTGCTGGCCACACCTCCCAAAGAACCGCCACTCCAGGCTCCTGTCTGCAAAAGCCTCTTGACCACAGGAACAGTGTCTGGTTTGGTGTCTGAAGACAGGATGTATCCCCAGGTAGGGAAGTCCTTCAGTCTCTGCTCCATTTCTTGTCCCTGTTCTTCCTTTTCTCAGGAACGTTTCTTGGTTAAAATCTTTGAGATGGGTGCGTGGCACCATTCCTTGGAGAGAGCATTGGCCTGGGTGGGGTGCGGGCTGGGGGGAGGTGAGGGAGGCATGCCTATCTACTGCCTGTGCTCTCTACAGGTTCTATCTTCCCCTTCTCTGTGCATTTCTACTAAATCCATCCCGTTTGGGTCTTGGGAGCCTCTTGTTCCCTAATGTCGGAGAGCTTCAAGAGTCTATCCCTGTTCTTCATCCTCCCACCCACTATGTAATTTATTTTTCGAAATCCTGACCTCCTGTAGCTCTCTCCCATTCCTACCAGTACCTGATACTGCCTCCCTTATTTCCACCCCTCCTCTCTCCCTCCCCGGTCCCTCTCTACCTCCCAGGATCATCCTGTTCCCCCCTTAATGCAGGATAGGGTAATGCCAGGATCAGGAATGGGAGTTGGTAGGTTAGGGAGCAGGGGGAGGGAGGAGGGGATAGGGGATTTTCCGAGGGGAAACTAGGAAAGGGGATAACATTTGAAATGTAAATAAAGAAAATATATTTTAAAAAAATAATGAAAGATAGAACATGACACCAGAATCAACTGACAAGGACCCGTGGGGAATCACAGAGTGCAGAGGCCCAGTGCGGGTCTGATCTAGGTCCTCTGCATTTATGTTATGGTTGTGTAGCCTGGCGTTCTTGTGAGATTCCTAACAGTGGGAGCAAAGGCTCTCTCTGAATGTTTTGCTTTCCTTTAGACCCTTTTCCTCCACTGACCTGCCTTATCTTGTCCAAGCCTTGATATGATGACATGTGCTGAGTTTTATTGTCCCTGTTATGCTGTATTTGGTTGATGCTCCTGGGAGGCCTGTGCTTTTCTGAGAGGAGGGGAATGAGGGTGGATCTGGGGAAAGGGGAGGGGGAGAGGAGAGGGTTGGGGGAAGGAAAGGGACAGACTGTACTATATGTGAGAAAAATAAATAAGAATTTGCCCTTATTTTAAAAGTGATTTAGGGAACACCCAATGTCATTCTCTAGACACACACACACATACACACATCAAAACCACAAAAAGTCAATGGTATAGTTTTTCTAAAAACTTTGCTGTGTGATGTCTCTTCCGAGCCCAGCTGTCAATGTGGGACTAGTAAGATCTCCTTGACTGTTGTAGGCTGTTTCCTACTTCACTATGTTAACAATATTTACATTCTTTGGTGGTTTAGTTATACAGAATTTTCAGTGCCAGTGTGATTTCTACTTTGTTGTTATCACTTTGTTAAATGGTATTTGCTAGAAACAAAATGGAAAACTGTACATTTATTTTGCTTGTTATGCCAAGAATGGGCAGTAGATGGCACTGAAAACTGAATTTCTAAGTTACTAGAGAGGAAAAAAACGTTCAGAAGGGTTGGGCACAAAGCCAGCAGAAATTACTAAAGTAAAATTGAACTTTGCATTTATGTGATTTTTTAGTTCTCTTGAATGCTAATTTTAGTGGTCTATTTAATGAAAATGTTACCCAAAACTGAGTTTTAAAATTAATTTCTCTATCATTTATAACTCATAACCAATAATATACTCAATATAAAAACCACTACTTTACTTTGCTCCTGCTTAGTTATCAGGGAGTCACAGTACTTAGCAGGATGAGGTGACATGGCCTTTTGGAGGAAGTGTGCCATGGGCAGTGGGCTTTGAGCCCCAGATCAAGCCCAGAGACTCTCTTTTCCTGCTGCCTGCCTGGTGATCCAGAAGGAGAGCTCTCAGCCACTTGTGCCTGAGTGCTACCATGCTCTCTGCTGAGACAACAATGGACCAAATCTCTGAAACTTTATGCAAGCTCCAAGTAAAGCAGTTCTCTTATAAGAAGTGCCCCGATGATGGTGTCTTTTCAGAGCAATAGAGCAGTGACTAAGGCTCACAGTTGTGTTTGTTTAACATCATTCCAGGGAGGCCTTCTGTCCTTCAGCCATGCTCTCATGCTCACCGATGTTTGTGTATCATCTCTGCAAGAGCCCAGTGTTCTGGTCCTACAGCGTAATTAGTAATTAACAGGGAACCAAGACAAGAGGTCAGAGATCACATGACCACGTCTGCTGTTCATTGGAAAGCAGCTTGGAGCTAGAAGATGTTCTCCTTTCTCATAAGAAATGAGTCAGGGCACAGAAGAGAAGAAACAAAGCTTGGGAAACAGAGGAAAAAGATCTACTGAACCTGTTAGCAGCTTTGCATAATTTTATAAAAGCTGCCATTAATAAGTATTTTATTTAATAATGCAAACATATATTATATTCAGTTTTTTTTTCTTTGATTTTTCTGAAGCTCTGGATTGAAAGATAATGAAAGGCATGTATAGCTGCAGAGCTTTGTATTATTATTAACCTCAGTTTTACTGTCCAGAATATTTGCAATAAAATTACAACCAAATGTCTTTTTAAATTAGCCAAATAGTTGCCAAACATATATAGAGATTTACAAATAATGACATGAATATGTAAATAGCATCACTATCCTACCTATAGATGTCAACACTGTAGGTTTGGGATTTGGACCATGTGTTCTGTTCCAGACTCTGAATTATATTAATCTTTCAATAATGACAGTAATAATAAGAAAAATGATAATAATAATAAGTAATTTTCAAACCCTATGTGGTGGTTTGAATATGCTTAGCCCATGGATCGGCACTACTAGGAGGTGTGGCCTTGTTGGAATAGGGCGTAGTCTTGTTGGAGGAAGTGAGATCACTGTGGGTGTGGGCTTTGAGACCCTCCTCCTAGCTGCCTGGAAATGAGCCTTCTCCTGTTTGCCTGTGGAGTAAGATGTAGAACTCTCAGCATCTCCTGTGCCATGCCTGCCTAGATGCTGCCATGTCCCCACCTTGATGATAATGGACTGAAAGTCTGAACCTGTGAGCTAGCCTTAGTTAAAATTGTCCTTTATAAAAGTTGCCTTGGTCATGGTGTCTGTTCACAGCAATGACAACCCTAAGACCCTTTATATATACCCTTTCATCAAGTTGGTTTTTTTCAGTGATCTTTTTGATTCACAATCAGTAACACAGTTAAGAGTCCTGGTCAGAGCTCTTCCTGTCTGTCTGTCTGTCTGTCTTTTGTCTTTAACCCCTGTTACTTGTGGTTCAAGACTTAGGAGAGCCTTGTTCTTAGCATTTCAGTGATTTTCCAGGAATGGCCCTTTTCTCACTTAAAGCACTGTGTGATGACTCCTCTGTCAGACCCTGTCCTGTCTGCCCCAAGGCACTTTGGCTCTGATCCTCCAGTTACTGATCTTTCTTTCTTTCTGCTAAGAAAGGTATGCAAAAATTGTGTTAAGAAAATGTATAGGAAGCCATAATTCCAGCTTAAGCTCATGAATTGGAGCTCAAAATCGAGGATAAAAATCAAACTACTTATGCAAACAGTTTCCATCACAAAATTAAGACTAAGTTGCCATCTGACCCCCCTTAGATCTGCAGAATGGATAAGTAATAAGTACACTTTTTAAAATCAGGAAAACTGAAATATGGTCAAATTTTCCAAACTGAACAACACCTGTGAGATGAGCTTTCCCACTGTTTGATTTTGCATCCTTTACTTCTTACTAAAACAACTTGGATGAGCCAGGCTGGAGATGTGACATTAACCAATCAGCGTCATTTTATTTGCAAACTCTTTACTTTTTTTTTTTCTATTGTTGTCCACAAAGTATCTGATAAGAGAATTTCAGGAGGACAAGCTGACTAACCTACGCTCATCAGTTTTCTCAGCACTGTGACCTGACCAAGAGCAATTCAAGGTTAGAAGAGTTCATTTTGTTTCAAAGTTTGAAATGATTCAATCTGTCACTGTGGGCACAGCATGATGGCAGGAGTTTGACATGATGAATTACGCGTTGTGTTCGAAGTCAAGGCAGAGATGAATAGTAATGCAGAGCTACCTCCTCCTTGGCCTTAATTTTATTTTAGGAAGCCAGCCTATGAAATGATTCTGTATGCACTGTGGTACAGGTCCCATAGATACCATTCTGGGAACACCCTCCCAGGTATCCAGAGGTGGATCTTGCAAGTGATGGATTCCAAGCCCAGTCAGGCTGATGGTGAAAACTACCATCAGAATTTGTTTAACTTAGGGGTTTCTTGTCTGGTTTTAGTCAGGATCTTATCATATTGCCCAGGCCAACCTCAGTTTCCCAGCCTCCAAAGAGTTGGGACCTTGAGTACACACCACTATACTTGTCAATCCATTCTTTTTCTGTAGTTCTGTCTCCCTCTACTCACCCTGAAGGAATGATGGGGTTCCTGTAACTGACCTAATTAATTCCATTTTGGCATTTCTCTGGCTCTGTTTATCTCTTTAAAATATTTTCTTTCCTAAATAACTCCCTTATGAAGTTACCTTGGATTCTAGGAATGTCAGGACTGGTTGTTAAACATCTTTATAGCTGGGAATTAAGCCTGGAAGGACAAATAACCACATAATGAGATCACATGCCCAAGTGGGAGCAATTAGTTTATAATGGAAACAGAGGCTGCCCCTATCATAAAGCCAGCACATTACTGAGGCGGCATTGCTCCTCTCAAGTCTTTATTATTATTATTATTATTATTATTATTAAATATTTTTTATTTACATTTCAAATGCTATCCCTAAAGTTCTCTATACCCTCCCCTCGCCCTGCTCCCCCACCCACCCACTCCTATTTCTTGGCCCTGTACTGCGGCATATAAAGTTTGCAAGACCTAGGGGCCTCTCTTCCCAATGCTGGCTGACTAGGCCATCTTCTGCTACATATGCAGCTAGAGACACAAGCTCTGGGGGTACTGGTTAGTTCATATTGTTGTTCCACTTATAGGGTTGCAGATCCCTTCAGCTCCTTGGGTGCTTTCTCTAGCTTCTCCATTGGAGGCCCTGTGCTCCATCCTATAGATGACTGTGAGCATCCACTTCTGTGTTTGCCAGGCACTGGCATAGCCTCACAAGACAGCTATATCAAGGTCCTTTCAGCAAAATCTTGCTGGCATATGCAGTAGTGTCAGAATAGGGAACAAAAAAGCCATGGAAGGAGTTACGGAGACAAAGCTAAGAAGAAAGGATGGACCATCCAGAGACTACCCCACCCGATGATCCATCCCATAATCAGCCACCAAGCTCCTCTCAAGTCTTAACAACAATAGAGCTTTCTCCAGAATCTGGTTTAGCACTAGAACAGCGACCATGATTGACTAGACCACCAGCCTTGCTTTTAAACCAGCTGATCTGTCAGCTACCCACAGGCACATGTGCAGGGATGCCCACCGGCTACTCAGACTTTCAATGCTGCTTCCGTTTCATTTGCACGATATGTTTCTTGCATTTTATCAACTTGACAAAGACCCAGTTGTACCTGAGAAGAGGAATTCTCTGTTAAAGAATTGGCATCACCCGACTGGCCCATGAACCTTTGTGGGGCATTTTCTTAATTGATGTGATAAGTCAAGGCATAGCTCACCTGGGCATTTACATCCTGGGTGGCTGGGCCTGGATAAAACACAAAAAACAAAACAAAAAGAAAAAAACGAAAAACAAAAAATTATGTGAGAACTATCCAATTAAGTGGAACCTCTCTCGGGTCTCTTTTTCAGTTCCTGCCACATAAATTCTTTCCTGAGCCAATATGCTTTGGGTCAGTGGCTTAGCAGAACAAGAGAGACAAAGGGCATCACTAAGAAATCTCAGCTCCATGAAAACACACCTAAGGTCACTAAGCCTCAGCATCTGCTCTTCCCAGTTACGCTGCCTTGAATAAAACTTTCTTACTCCTCTCCTTTAGTCGTCAGAATGTGCTGGAGTTTTAGTCATAGCATCATGATAACAACCTTACAGAGAAAGAGAATTTTGAAATTATTTCTATTTTGTTCTGCTGGTTTGGTTTGGTTTGGTTTGAGACAATGTCTCACACTATAACCTAAGCTGGAGCTCATTGTACAGCTAAAGTCGACCTCAAACTGACAGCAATCTTCACACCACAGCCTCCTGACTGCTTAGATTATAGGTGTGAATCCATACCTGGTGATCGATCTGTTTCATACTATTTGATTCTGTTTTATCCATTCTTTCACTGTCTATAAAATTCAACTCCTACTCATGCCATAAGAAGACTGATCTTGCTTTATAGCCTTACCCAACTCAAAAGTGTAAAATGAAACCAACTAAGATCTTTAAACTGAACTAGCTATAATTATCTGTTTTTATCCTTGGTAAATAAGCGAAAGGGATCACTCTGCTTTGTTTGAATGTTTTTTTTTAAATGTTGTCACGCTTAACTGTAAAGGGGCCATAAGAAGCAAGACTCCCTGAAGTAACTAACAAACTGTGAGTGAAAATGGCCCACCCAAAGGGCATCATCTCTGGCACTGGAGGAAAATGACCATCTCCCATCTCCTGGAAACTGGGCCCACAGCTGACACTGAAGTGTGTATTTTCCTATCTTTCATCCTTCTATTTGGTCTGAGAGTGCTATGGGCCTGGTGGAATGTAGCTGAGACTTTCTCTTTCTCCAGTTATTGCCAAAACTATAAGTAAATGTGTCTGTCCATTTCCAATTACACCATGTTGTCCCTTAATTCGAGTGAACATTTAGATGAGATAGCGAACCAGGCCAAGAGGCTCTGGTAAGAATGTGCTAGACCCTGGAGAAAGCTTCCTGTGTCACCACATAGATGTGACCCTCCCAGAGTTTCTGCTGCCAGTTATCAGCATTGGATACAAGTGAGAATGCAGTTCTTGCAACAAAGAGACCCTGTTTTCTTCCTGGAACATCCTTTCCTTCCTTTAGCCAGCACCCATGGCCTTTTGCCATCATTGACAAAATGGAAAAGTGACTATTTTGGAGTCAGAGCTCCACTCCCTAGTCAACTCCTGCTGGCAGTAGACAGCCAGCCTTGTTTTTCTTTTGTTTTTCAATTTGTGGCTTTTGGCCCATTTGAGGCTTCTCTTTTGTTTTCTGAAGTTGTCTTTTGAACAAAAAGTGGTGCTCCTTTCCAACCCTTTGGCAAGGCAATTAAGATGATTTTGTGCTTTGTTTTTCAATTTGGAAGGATGTCTTAAGAGTCAGAGAAAAACAGATGGATATCAGTGCTGTGGTTTGCTTGGGAACAGAAAGCCCTGACTCAGTGTGGAGTTCTCTAGAAGCATTTTGATTAGGACTTAGTAAGAGATGACTTTCCACAGCCATCCAGCATGGCACCCAGTGTGCATGAAGTGCATCCTGAATCCATGCAGCTGCTCTTCCAGAGGTAACTGGCTAGTGCACCCATGAACACTTCTCCTCTGCCTTTTGGGCTCTTGTTCTTTCCTGGTGAATTCACATCTTATTTCCATAAAACATATATGCTGTAGCATACATACATACATACATACATACATACATACATACATACACACATACACACATACACACATACACACATACACACACACACACACACACATACACACATACACACATACACACATACACACACACACACACACACATACACACATACACACATACACACATACATACATACACACATACACACATACACACATACAATTGGTTTGTCTGTTTAGTTTTGGTTGGGTTTGAGGTGTGGTTGTTGTTGGTTTGTTTTTGAAACAGAGTCTGTCTATGTAGCCCTTGCTGTCATGGAATTTGCTTTGTAAACCAGGCTGGCCTCAAATTCAGAGATTCACCTTCTTCTGTCTTCTGAGAACTAGTAGTCAAGTCTCCTCGCCCAGCAGTTTGAACTCTTGGATTAAAGCTTTTGGACATTTGCCTACTTTATCTTTTCTGTTAAGATAGAAAAAAGGATAGCCTATTATTCAAATTTACTCAGAAAATTATTTTATTGTCAGTCATGGCTGGAATGCAGATATAAAAAAATCAGATTGTTTGGAACTGAAAACAAAAAAGATAAAAAGTTTAAGAAAGTCTTTAAAAATTTCCCTTTTCAAAACTGGCTAGCCATTCATATAGCTCATGAATCTTAAGGTTTAACAGTATAAGTGAGTAGCCTCAGCTTATTTCAGTTTGTCTTAAATTTAATTTATGTTTAATCATGTGTCTATAGACCTGTACTTTTATCATCGTGTTATTTTTCCTTATAACTTAACTGTTAACATTAATAGACCTTAAAAAAAATAAATACATTTAAATCCGATGAGCACAAGATGTTCAGAATTGTTAGCAAACGTCTTGCTTTTGTCACTGTAGCTTCTAGGCCCCAAGTACAGCCATTCTGGGGATTTCTGTTAACGCCGAAGTGACTTAGGAATTGCCTTGCTCATCTGGTGTCTTACACGTCACAGAGAATCCAAGTGACGTGAAAAAGGAAAGGGAAGGAAACAGAATGTGATCAGTTCCTGGATGAGCGTGAGCCACTAGAGCCTCAGAGCCACTCACAAGCTAGCTAACACCGAAAACACCTCCTCAACAGAGGCTCCCAGATAGTGTAAGGGAAGAGACTCCGCACTACACCTGGCTCAATTAAGTGTGTTTCATAATTGTTATCAACAAAAATTTGCTTTGATTGACAATCAAGAGATACGTAATATTGTAAGTTTGAGAAAAACCAATATAGAGGAAAAGTAAGTACCAGAAATAAGGGCTTTACTTAAAGTACACTTTTATCTAATACAAGCCAGTTCTTTAGAGGAACTAAGCTTTAAGCAATAAAGCCCTGAGCTGTTTAAAGGACATGATTGTCTATCAATTTAATTCTATAATTTATATAAGGGCAACTCATTTCATATTTCTGTTATGAACAAGTCACCATCTATTGCCTTAGTGATTCATTTTTCTATCTAGAAAGACCTGTTACTAAAGACTGTTTTGGATAGAGTCAATAACTTCAACTTACTTATTAACAAGAAAAGCTTACTCTTCTGTCCTAACGCCAGCAGTTTTCAAGGAAGGTTCACAGACCATTCATTCCTTGTCTGAAATGGGTTGGCTGAAGGCTCTCCTGGATGGGCTTCCTTTAGGTTCTTAGAAATGTAGTATTTTGGATGTTTTTGCAGTTAAACTTGACAAGATTTTGAGCTAAAAATCTCAAGCAGTTTGCATACCAAATACAGTACATTTTTAATGACTGTACAATCCATAGATATGAGTGGTGTCCCTCCTGTGTCTGAATATAAAATCAAAGTTAATCCACAAAAACTTGGAAATCCATAAATGAGACTCTGAACTAGCTAGAGACGAATTGAATTTTAAGGAGATGTTATGAGAATCTTTAAAGTCAAGAAATATAACTTTATTTTCATTTTTTTGTTAGTTTTGGTTTTTTGTTTGTTTGGTTGGTTAGTTGGGGTTTTTTGTTTGGTTGGTTTTGGGGTGTTGTTGTTGTTGTTGTTGTTGTTGTTGTTGTTGTTTTTGTTTCCTAATCTAAAAAAGGAAGGGAAAAGACCTTGAGCCCCTTTTCCTGGCTCAGAGCTGGGACTCCACCTGGCTTAGAACCTGTGCAGGCCCCTAGTGTGCTGCCATGTCTCTGTGAGTTCTTCTATGCTTCAGTCCTGTTGTGTCTGGAAGACACTGTTTCCTTGGTGTCAGCCTTCCTACAGGCTCCTACACACTTTCTACTGCCTCTTCTCCAGAGCTTCCTAAGCCCCGAGGCAAGGGATCTGATGAAGACATCTCATTTAGGACCCAGTGTTCCAAGTTCTTTCACTCTTTGCACGTCATCCAGCTGTGGGTTCTGCACTAGAACCTTCTGCAAGGGGAAGATTCTCTGATGATGGCTGAGCAAGTCATTGAACCAAGGATGCAGCAGGATTTTGTTGAGTCGTTTCATTTTACTAAGTTCCTTTAGCAGAACATTAGCATTTGGTTTTACACTAGCTTTAACTAGTCTCAGGATTTTGGCTACCCAAGCATTGTCAGGCATGGAACCTATCTCATAGAGTGAGCCTTAAATTGAATCAGACAGTGGCTGGTTATGCCCATTCCTTTTGTACTATGGATCCACTAGCATATCACGCAGGCTGGTCATCACTGTAGAATGAATGGTTTGTAGCTGGGTTGATGTTTGCCTTTCTGCTCTGGTAGCAAGCAGAGTACCTTACAGATCATGATCACCAGTCAGCAGGGGTGAAAGCTCTAGTTAGACACCAGCATGTAGGTGTTGTCTTCAGCGATAGGGCTTTACCATCTAGATTAACTAATATTTCTTAAAATATTGATCTGAGCTTAGAAAAAATTTACAAAATAACATGCTTTAAATTACAAGTTTCGTATAAAAAGATAGTATATTATTTCTTTTTATTGGGTTCTTGTAGTTTAAATTCCTTAACAAAATTAAAGTTTACTTTTTAAATGAATAAAGTTTAATCTATAACAATCTCAATGAGCTACTGCTCTTTTGCAATTTTATATTTTATACATACAAGCATTTTTAACATTTAAAAGCATGACAGTCCTAATATAATACTATCATGGCTGTTGTCTTAACAGTCTATAAAAATAGCTGAAGATAAGTTGCTAAGTTACGACCATCTCTGTGTACATCCTGACAGTCACGTGGGTTAACACTAACAACAGTGTTATAACGCAGTAAGCAATCACTGGGGTTTATTCATCGTCATGTAAATGTAGCAAATGTAAAAGTTATATTTTAATGTAGAGCATATAAAGCTGTCAATTCCAAGGTTTCCTCGAGTATACTGTTCATAAACACCCAAAATCTAGGCTGTACCACAAAACACATTCAAAATGTGGTCCCTGATGTATGTATGTTCTTACTTCTTCATCAACAAATAAGCACTAGTTCTCACCACCCACACTCTGTTAGTGACGGCTTGTGATGAGCAGAAAGAATTCTAGAGGTTCTTTCTCTCGATCCAGAACAGGCACAAATGCTGTCTATTTATTAGATGCTCTTCTTGAAACTATGGATAATTAAAATATCAGCTCAGTTAACTTGTGGAGAAAAATAACTCAGAACTTGGCTATAGATGTTATAACTTACTTTGAATGTATGTGTGCATGTGCATTGTGCCTGAGAGTATGGGTGAGTGAGTGTTGCTGTGTGTGTGTGTGTGTGTGTGTGTGTGTGTGTGTGTGTGTGTGTAGATAGGCAGCACAGAACATGTGGGGTCAGAGGACAACTGTGAGAGTTGGTTTTCCTTTCTACCATTTGATTCTCAGCATCCAACTCAGGCCATTGGTCTTGGTGGTGGGGCCCTTTACCCACTGAACCCTCACATCTACCCAGAGTATTGTTAAATGCAATCTTCTGAGAGACAAAGCTTGTTTTGCAGACAAAGTTGTTTTAATCTTATTACTACAGCAGATCAAAAGCCAGTGTGTGTGCAGTGTTTGCTGTAAGATGTTAACTGTCCACTTCCGTACAGGTGGACTCCAGGTAAACTTACCCTAAGGATAACTTCTTCCATACTCTTTCTCACTTCAATTTATTTTACACTGTTTCCCCCCTACACATGTGCTCAAACTGACTAGACATGCGACATACCGACCCCTTTATGCTCTGCCATACCTACTTCTTCAATGAGGGACAAAAAAACAGCCTGATAATCAACAAAAGACTAGGAGAACACATTGGTTTACAGATAAAAGGCAGAGTCATTAAGATTAAAATACCCTACAGAAAAAATAGTAACTAGAGCAAGAAAGGAGCATAGAGGTCTTACACACAATCAATACCAACTGTTCCACTAGGTGGCGATCTTAGATGCCTCCGACGGCCTTCTGCTCATGAAATTGATTTCAGACATAAAAATATGGTTCTCATTTTTATATGCTGCATGTGCTCTGGGTAGAATCTACGCATGAGTCCACTCACTAACTCAATTACAGAGAACTCACCAGAGGACACAAAGTCCCATGCCCTTGGAGATTGACAAACATAGAGCAGGAGAATTTTAACAGGAATCAGGAATTGGCAGGTTATGAGTGATAATATAATAGCCCACCCCAAAAGGCAAGGAACCCGGTGCTCAGGAAAACTATCATGTCCTAGTTCCAAAAGTTGTGCACACAGCTAAATCTACATTTGTTATTTGCCATCTTTTCTCTCCTTCTTTCTTTCTTTTTTTTGGGGGGTGGGGTGGGGGTGGGGGTGGGGAGTGAGACAGTTGTTTCACTACTTCATATAGCATCATAAACATTTCCTAAGAACTATGACTACGCTTCGCTCAAGCCTCATTTACAATGAATGAACTTGTTCACTTATACTAATACTTTTTAATATTTTTATTGGATATTTTATTTATTGACATTTCAAATGTTATCCCCTTTCCCGGTTTCCCCTCCAGAAATTTCCTATCAGCTCCCTCTGCTTCTATGAGAGTGCACGCCCACCCATCCACTCCTGCCTCACTGGGGCATCGAGTCTTCACAGGACCAAGAGCCTCTCCTCCCACCAAGGCCATCCTCTGCTACATATGCAGCTGGAGCCATGGGTTCCTGTCTGTGTACTCTTTGGTTGGTGATTTAGTCCCTGGAAGCTCTGGGGCTCTGGTTGGTTGATATTGTTGTTCTTATGAGGTTGGAAACCCCTTCAGCTCTTTCAGTCTTTTCTCTAACTCCTCCACTGGGGGCCCTGTGCTCAGTCCAATGGTTGACTGCGAGGGTCTACCTCTGTATCTGTCAGGCTCTGGCAGAGCCTCTCAGGGGACAATAATCTCAGGCTCCTGTCAATAAGCACTTTTTGGCATTCACAATACTGTCTGGGTTTGGTGTCTGTTTATGGGATGAATCCCCAGGTGGGGCAGTCGCTGGATGGCCTTTCCTTCAGTCTCTGCTTCATACCCTTTCTCCATATTTCCTCCTGCGAGTAATTTGTTCCTGCTTCTAAGAAGGACTGAAGCATCCACCCTTTGGTCTTCCTTCTTCTTGAGCTTCATGTGGTCTGTGAATTGTATCTTGGGTATTCCCAGCTTTGGGGCTAATATGCACTTATCAGTTAGTGCATACCATATGTGTTCTTTTGTGACTTGGTTACCTTACTTAGGATGATATTTTCTAGTTTCATCCATTTGCCTAAGAATTTAATGAATTCATTGTTTTTAATAGCTGAGTAAATGTGTAAATGTACCATAATTTCTGTATCCATTCCTCTGCTGAAGGACATCTGGGTTCTTTCCAGCTCCTGGCTATTAAAAATAAGGCTGCTATGAACATAGTGGAACATGTGTCCTTATTACAACATCTTCTGGATATATATCCAGGAGTGGTATACCTGGGTACTATGTCCACTTTTCTGAGGTACTGCCAAACTGACTTCCAGAGTGGTTGTACCAGTTTGCAATCCCACCAGCAATGGTGCTCTTCTTTTTGTACATCCTTGCCAGCATCTGTGGTCACCTGAGCTTCTGATCTTAGCCATTCTGACTGGTGTGAGGTGGAATCTCAGGGTCATTTTGATTTGTGTTTCCCTGATGACTAATGATGTTGAACATTTCTTTAGGTGCTTATCAGCCATTCAAGTTTCCTCAGTTAAAACTTCTCTGTTTAGGTCTGATCCCCATTTTTAATAGGATTATTTAGTTCTCAGGAGTCTAACTTCATGAGTTCTTTTTATATATTGGATATTAGCCCTCTATAGGATGAAGGATTGATAAAGATCTTTTCCCAATCTGTTGGTTGCCTTTTTGTCTTATTGACAGTTTTCTTTGCCTTAGAGAAGCTTTGCAGTTTTATGAGGTCCCATTTTTGACTCTTAATCTTTCAGCATAAGCCATTTTTGTTGTGTTCAGAAATTTCCCCCCATGCCCATGTGTTCAAGGCTATTCCCCACTTTCTCTTTTATTAGTTTCAGTGAATCTGGTTTTATATGGCGGTCCTTGATCCACATGGACATAAGCTTTGTACAAGGAGATAAGAATGGATCCATTTGCCTTCTTCTACATGATAACTGCCAGTTGAACCAGCACCATTTGTTGAAAATGCTGTCTTTTTTCCAACTGAATGGGTTTACCTCCTTTGTCAAAGATCAAGTGACCAGAGGTGTGTAGGTTCATTTCTGGGTCTTCAATTCTATTCCACTGATCTATCCTGCCTCTCTCTGCACCAATACCATAAAGTTTTTATCACTATTGCTCTGTAATACAGCTTGAGGTTAGGGATGGTGATTTCCCCAGAAGTTCTTTTGTTGAGAATAGTTTTTGCTTTCCTAGATTTTTTGTTATTCCAAATGAATTTGCAAATTGCTGTTTCTAATTCTATGAAGAATTGAGTTGGAATTTTAATGGGGATTGCATTGAATCTGTAGATTGCTTTTGGCAAGATGGCCAATTTTATTATATTCATCCTGTCAATCCATGAGCATGGGAGATCTTTCCACCTTCTGTTTAATTTCTTTCTTCAGAGACTTGAAATTCTTGTCATACAGATCTTTCACTTGCTTGGTTAGAGTCACACCAAGGTATCTAATATTATTTGTGACTATTGTGAAGGGTGTCATTTCCGTAATTTCTTTCTCAGCCTATTTGTCCTTAAGTAGAGGAAGGCTACTGATTTGTTTAAGTTAATTTTATATCCAGCCACTTTGCTGAAGTTGTTCATCAGTTTTAGGAGTCCTCTGGTGGAATTCCTGATTTTCCAAGACTTTTAACATGAAGGGGTGTTAAATTTTATCAAATTATTTCTCAGAATCTAATGAGATGATCATGTGTTTTTAGTTTTTCAGTGGATTTCTGTATGTTGAATTATCTCTGCATTTCTTGGATGAAGCCTGCTTGATTGTGGTAAATGATCATTTTGATGTGTTCTTGGATTTGGTTTGCAAGAATTTTATTGAGTTTTTTTTTGCATTGATATTCATAAGCAAAAATGTTCTGAAGTTCTCTTTCTTTGTTGAGTCTTTGTGTGTTTAGGAATAAGTGCAACTGTGGCTTCATAGAACAAATTGGGTAGCATTCCTTCTGTTTCTATTTTGTGGGATAGTTTGAAGAGTATTGGGATTAGGTCTTCTTTGAAGGTCTGATAGAATTCTGCACTAAACCCATCTAGTCCTGGGCTTTGTTTGCTTGGGAGACTTTTAATGACTGCTTCTATTTCTTTGGCAGTTATGGGAGTGTTAGACTGTTTATCTGATCCTGGTTTCATTTTGGTACCTAGTGTCTGTCTAGAAAATTGTCCATTTCATCCAATTTTTTCAGTATTGTTGAGTATAGTCTTTTGTAATAGGAAATTATAATTTTTGAATATTCTGTTTATTCTGTTGTTATTTCTCCCTTTTCAATTCTGATTTTGTTAATTTGGATACTGTCTCTTTGCCCTCTGGTTAGTCTGGCTAAGGGTTTATCTATTTTGTTGCTTTCTCAAAAAAGCAGCTCCAGGTTTTATTGATTCTTTGTATAGTTCTTTTGTTTCTACTTGGTTGATTTCAGCTCTGTATTTGATTATTTCCTGACATCTACTCCTCTTGGGTGTATGTTTGGAACAAAATAAAAGAAGGGGTGGGGGGTCTTGGACTGGGGCCTGGGGAGAAATAGGGTAAGAAATAAATGCCCACACCCCGCCAGAGTTTCCCTATTCTCTGGTCAGTCAGGCATGGGAGGGCTGTTATCTACCCTATCCACTCATCCCTGGGTGGGCATTCCTCTATCCCACTCTTCAGGGGGTGGTCAAGGGGCAGCCCTGCCTGGGAAACCCCCCCACCCCAGCTACTTTGCTAAAGCCCCCAGGGTTGTGGGAGAGAGGGAAGAGGGAAGAAATTCCCAACACTGACCAGAGTGTGCAGCAGAACTTGAAGGAGCAGAGCAGAGACTCTATGGTTTTAGAGCCTTATTATAGAAATGCAGAGGAAAGAGAGAAGGTAGAAAGGAGGAAAAGAGAGAGGGGGGAGGGAGGGAGAAGAGAGGGAAGAAGAAGACAAAGAGAAAGGGAAGAGGAGAGAGAAGTGAGAGAGAGGTGAGAGGACAAAGGAATAAGAGAGCAAGGTGCAGGCTGAGCACCCCTTTTTATAGTCTTTACTATTGCTAGGTAACTGGGTAGGAGTTTAGCCTGAAGGTCAGAAGCTTGGGCCATAAAATTAACTCAAACAAGTCAATGGCCTTTCTGTACACAAAGGATAAACAGGCTGAGAAGGAAATTAGGGAAACAACACCCTTCTCAATAGTAACAAATAATATAAAATACCTTGGCGTGACTCTAACTAAGGAAGTGAAAGATCTGTATGATAAGAACTTCAAGTCTCTGAAGAAAGAAATTAAAGAGGATCTCAGAAGATGGAAAGATCTCCCATGCTCATGGATTGGCAGGATCAACATTGTAAAAATGGCTATCTTGCCAAAAGCAATCTACAGATTCAATGCAATCCCCATCAAAATTCCAACTCAATTCTTCAACGAATTAGAAAGAGCAATCTGCAAATTCATCTGGAATAACAAAAAACCTAGGATAGCAAAAACTCTTCTCAAGGATAAAAGAACCTCTGGTGGAATCACCATGCCAGACCTAAAGCTGTACTAAAGAGCAATTGTGATAAAAACCTGCATGGTACTGGTATAGTGACAGACAAGTAGTCCAGACCAATGGAGCAGAATTGAAGACCCAGAGATGAACCCACACACCTATGGTCATTTGATCTTTGACAAGGGAGCTAAAACCATCCAGTGGAAAAAAAAGACAGCATTTTCAACAAATGGTGCTGGAACAACTGGTGGTTATCATGTAGAAGAATGGGAATTGATCCATTTCTATCTCCTTGTACTAAGGCCAAATCTAAGTGGAGTAAGGAACTCCACATAACACCAGAGACACTGAAACTTATAGAGGAGAAAGTAGGGAGAAGCCTTGAAGATATGGGTACAGGGGAAAAGTTCCTGAATAGAACAGCAATGGCTTGTGCAGTAAGATCGAGAATTGACAAATGGGACTTCATAAAATTGCAAAGCTTTTGCAAAGCAAAAGACACCGTCAATAAGACAAAAAGGCCACCAACAGATTGGGAAAGGATCTTTACCTATCACAAATCGGATAGGAGACTAATATCCAATATATATAAAGAACTCAAGAAGGTGGACTCCAGAAAATCAAATAACCCCATTAAAAATGGGGCTCAGTGCTGAACAAAGAATTCTCACCTGAGGAATACTGAATGGCAGAGAAGCACCTGAAAAAATGTTCAACATCCTTAATCATCAGGGAAATGCAAATCAAAACAACACTGAGATTCCACTTCACTCCTGTCAGAATGGCTAAGATCAAAAACTCAGGTGACAGCAGATGCTGGCGAGGATGTGGAGAAAGGGGAACACTCCTCCATTGTTGGTGGGATTGCAGGCTTGTACAACCACTCTGGAAATCAGTCTGGCGGTTCCTCAGAAAATTGGACATAGTACTACCAGAGGATCCTGCAATACCTCTCCTGGGCATATATCCAGAAGATGTCCGACCAGTAAGAAGAACACATGCTCCACTATGTTCATAGCAGCCTTGTTTATAATAGCCAGAAGCTGGAAAGAACCCACATGCCCCTCAACAGAAAAATGGATACATAAAATGTGGTACATTTACACAATGGAATACAACTCAGCTATTAATAAATGAATTTATGAAATTCCTAGGCAAATGGATGGACCTGGAGGGTATCATCCTTAGTGAAGTAACCCAATCACAAAGGAACTCGCACAATATGTACTCACTGATAAGTGGATATTAGCCCAGAAACTTAGGATACCCAAGATATAATATATAACTTGCCAAAGACATGAAATTCAAGAAGAACGAAGACCAAAGTGTGGACACGTTACCCTTTCTTAGAAATGGGAACAAAACACCCATAGAAGGAGTTACAGAGACAAAGTTTGGAGCTGTGACAAAACGATGGACCATCTAATGATTGCCATATGCAGGGATCCATCCCATAATCAGCTTCCAAATGCTGACACCATTGCATACACTAGCAAGATTTTGCTGAAAGGACCCAGATATAGCTCTCTCTTTTGAGACTATGCAGGGGCCTAGTAAATACAGAAGTGGATGATCACAGTCAGCTATTGGATGGGTCACATGGCCCCCAATGGAGGAGCTAGAGAAATTACCCAAGGAGCTAAAGGGAACTGCAACCCTATAGGTGGAACAACAATATGAATTAACCAGTGCCCGGGAGCTCATGTCTTTAGCTGCATATGTATCAAAAGATGGCCTAGTTGGCCATCACTGCAAAGAGAGGCCCATTGGACTTGCAAACTTTGTATGCCCCAGTACAGGGGAACGCCAGGGCCAAAAAGAGGGAGTGGGTGGGTAGGGGATTGGGTGGGTGGGTATGGGGGAACTTTGGGATAGCATTGTAAATGTAAACGAGGAAAATACCTAATTAGAAAAAAAAGAATTCTGCACTAAACCCATCTGTTCCTGGGATTTGTTTGGTTGGGAGACTATTAATGACTGCTTCTAATTCTTTAAGGGTTATGGGACAGCCTTAGCTCAGGGGCATAGATAGAGACCCAACCTTACCAGTTCTCCTGTCTGGTGGCACAGTCCACTTTGCCCCACAATGAAATGTGGATATTGTAGATTAAAAATATATTGAAATATGAGCAGTAAAATGAAAATCATTCATTAAGAGAAAAAAATTGTCTTCAAGTGGTCATTCTTAATCCAACCTTTTTACAAAACCTTAATAAATATTCTTACAAAATAAGCATGAAATTAATTGTAAAAGAAGAAAGAAATGTTTCTGGCCTCTTGCCATATTGCTTTTCAAATTTTTTCTTATTAATTTTAATTAGACATTCAAAGAAAGTAGACTTGAGAAACAGTTTCTAGTTGATATGTAAATGGTACTTAACAGGTCACAGAGATGCCTGAAGGAGCAAGGACCTAGAGGATATTCAAAGAATGGTTCATTATTGGCCAAGCGGTGCTTAACACTCTCATAAGTCACTTTTCTCACCTCTAATCATGTAACTATGGTTCTATACTATATGTAATCCATATCTGTTTCTTTTTATCAATATCCTTTAAGACTACCCAGCACTATATATTTTCAATGTAATAATTGAGCAATATGCTCAAGTGTCCTGTTGCATTATGTGTAAAAATTTGCAATAATCTTTGAGAATAAGAAAAATTTTATTTTTGTCCAGATATAATATGTCTTAGTTAGGGTTTTACTGCTGTAAACAGACACTATGACCATGGCAACTCTTAAAAGGAGACCATTTAATTGGGCCTGTCCTAGAGGTTCAGAGGTTCAGTCCATTATCATCAAGGCAGGAGCATGGCAGTGCCAGGGCAGGCATGGTTCAGGAGGAGCTGAGAGTTCTACATCTTCATCTGAAGGCCAGTTGGAGAAGACTGGCTTCCAGGAAGCTAGGAGGGAGGTCTCAAAGCATAACAGACTTCCTTCCTCCAACAAGGCCAGACCTACTCCATACCTCCTAACAGTGCCATCCTGGGCCAAGCATATTCAAGCCACCACACTACTACTTGTCTATAATCCCAGGAGCCAGCACCCTGAGCCAGGAATATTACAAATTTGAGACCAGCCTGAGAAACATAGTGAGATTTGTCTCAAAGATCAATAAAGTTCAAATAATAGCATTAACTGAATTTTCAGAATAGAAAGTAAAGCTAAATGTTTAATATGTCATTAACTTTAGGATCTCTGCCTGCTCATAACTGAAATCCAATCATCAGGAATTCCAGTGCAGCAGGATGTTAGAGAAAATAAACAAGTAAGTAAATGAATAAGTACATACATACAGAAGCATTTGTAAGCCTTATGTCATAGTATGAACCACCGTCGTGACCTATGAGTTTAATGTTAATATTATACTTAATCATTCAGAGTTTTATTTTCAGAAGGTGCATTTTAAATAGAAAAATTATTAGAAATTACATTATTCAAAGGACTATTAGAGATCTCAAGTTTCAAAAAATTGTGTATTATCAAATCTCCCCACCCTATGTTCAAGGATATTCTCCTAATTGATAGCACGGTGAGATAGATTAAGACACCATTACTGATGTGCATGTTAATAGAGTGATAAATGAATACCTGTGGGATGAGAATTAGATAGGAAATGTCAGAGTGTGTTCAGAAGAGTTTCATTAAAGGCAAACAAAAATGTGCTATGAAGCTTGTTATCAATTTATTTATTATTTCATGTGAAAAAGATTTCTAAAATTAATTTTAGCTGGTTAGTGCTACTAGACAAATAAGTAGATAAGTGATAAAAATTGCATTTGAATTGTTGAAATTTAATAAGAGAGATGGTTCAATTCATCATTGTCAACAAATGCCAACATGTTTCATAAAAATAACATCAGATAATCACTTAATTTTTGAACATTAATTCTGAACAATAAAATTGAAATCATGATAAATGTTCATTGAATTCACATGGATTCTAAAACTATTTTACCATCATTTGAGCATATGTTGTTGCTGTTGTATTTACATAACTTTTTGCAACAACCACACAAGATGTGCCCTGGCAAGCCGTCAACCTGGTAACTCTCTTTCTGAATTTGGAGGACTTGGAATTCTCAAGTTACTAAAATTTACTTTAATGCTTAGGAACGTGCCCACTTATTAATCATTTTATTTATTTGTGTTTATTGGACAATGTTTACATAATTGTGCTCATTTCCTCATTTATGTAACTAACATTTTTTTTTAGATTTTTCAAATTTTTCATTTTATTAAAAAGGAGAGAATCATTGTCTACAAATTCTTTTATGTCCAACTATGCAAATACAACTCCAAGTACTCTGGAAATTCTATGATGGTGCTAACAATTTCAGGAATTTCCAACAGGACACATAACAAGGAAAATCCATATAGTACAAGTCTTAGGTGTTAGCTGAATTTTCAAATCAGAAAGCAAAGGGAAGAATTTACATTTTCAGTAACTTTAGGATCTGTGAGTGTTGTTAATTTAAATACCGTTATGAGGAGTCCAGGTACAGCAGAATATTAGGCCATGCAATTGTATAGGAAGATACAGAAGCTACATAGTACTTCAAGTGTTGCTATCATATACATCTAAGTGACATTTTACAGATTAATGCCAAGTAAAATCAAAATATAGTCCCCTACCCATTACATCTTAAAACACAATGATCTATCAACAGTTGCCATTTCACAGCAGGAAGAAAGCAGTAGGTATAAATTGAACACAGAACTGCTTCTCTTGTAAGAAATGAACACAGATATATAGAACATGTACACTTATACATTCTCTTTGAAATTCAAGGTGGATAATTTGCTTTACTACCATATAAAAACAATCTCGCTGTGGTCAGGGAAAAAAGCTCATTTTCCACATTAAAAAGTACATTGGCCGGGTGTGGTGGCACGTGCCTTTAATCCCAGCTCTGGGGAGGCAGAAGCAAGCAGATTTCTGAGTTGGAGGCCAGCCTGGTCTACAAAGTGAGTTCCAGGATAGCCAGAGCTATACAGAGAAACCCTGTCTCGAAAAACCAAAAAAAAAAAAAAAAAAAAAAGTACACATTGTCTCTGGCAAGGAATCACATCCATAGACCACTTAGACCTATGTGATTTGGCTAGAATGCAGACATACCCTAATTGCACACGTTTAATCCCAAACAATGAAAGTAAGGTTCATTTATAGAAGGAAGAGTCATGTTTGTAAGTGACATCTAATTGAGGGGCAAAGTGATAATTCAGAGAGATAACAGAATGAGTCAGAGATAGGATATGCCCAATTCTTATGAGGACATCTAGGAAAGAAAGGACTTAAGAGAGCTGGGGAGGGAGGGCAGATTACAGAGACAGGTTACAGGTGAGGACAGAACAAGCCAGAGAATAAGAACAGACCAGACAGAAGGTTAGAACAGATTGATAGAGTTAGTTTGAGGGTAAACAGACTAAGACTAATTTAGTCAGAAGTCAAGAGAAACCAGTTTGAATCAGTCAGTTTGGAGAGGGATTTGGGCCATGATCAAAGAATTGAACCAGACCAAGTTCAGGAAGCACTAGAAGGACAAGCCTCCAAGATGACAGTTACATCTGGTGAATAAGTTACTTTTAGAGTCCTGGTAGTTCTCTTACGTGATTATAATGTTATATACTGTAATGACTAAGACTCTAGGATTGTGCTTAATCAAAAAGAAGCAAGTCTATGTCTTCATGGTCTCCAGAAAGGACAGTTTGAACCCATTCACCCCAAACAGTGATAAAAGAAATCCTTATTTTTAACTGGTAAACTAGAAGACCATGATCACCTGGCAGAGATGTCCATAAAATGGAAGGATCCGTAGGAAAGATCTACTCAGAAAGCAGTTCTTAGGTTATAGTCTGGGGGCTTGGCACAGTAGAGAAACTCTTTGGGGAACTTGGTTCAGACACAGACATGGCTCCATCATGATTTCTGTTGTCCCAGAGCTTGTAGCTCCTGATTCATATCTAGCACATCATTTGGTTTTGTGAATAAAGCTTTTCCTGTGCACCTGGTCACTTATTTCTGTATTGTCTGTGACAGCGTCTTTCACAATAAGAGTTTTTCTGTATTGTCTGTGACCGCTTCTTTCACAATAAGAGTTGAGCGACTGTGATAGACCTGACATTTACATGAACAGTTTATGGAACTCCCCAGTTAATTTTGTAAGTGCTACCAATATTATCTAAAATATTTTAGCAGGACTCCCAAGGATATCCTGACTTACTAGTAGCCAAGTACCAGCTTTAAAGTAGCTCTTTAACTTTTGTTTAAAAAAAAATATTTTTAGCCTAGAAACATTCATTGGAAAGCGGGAGAATGGAGGAAAGAGAAAAAATGATGCTATGCTCTCAATATCTCCATATTATTATGAAATGCACACTTTATATATGTATATATCATAAATATGTAAATGGATGTATGTATTGAAGGTCAGGTGGATGCTTCCTTTGATCTTGACAAATGTTTTCTGATATGCAGAAAGCATTTTTACTTTGCTCCCATTATTACACAGTAAATAATCTTTAAAGTTTCCTATTTAAAATGCTTAGTTGGGTGAGATCCAATTATGAAATATCGAAACATACAAAAAATTACTCCTCTATTAAATTTTGAATCTAAGGAGACAGTGAAAAATTATTAAGGAGAGCCAGGCACAGTGGCACAACCTCTAATCCCAGCACTTAGGAGCAGAGATGGATAGATCTCTGAGTTCAAGCCTAGCATGATCTACAGAATGAGTTCCAGGACAGCCAGGATTACACCAAAAAGCACTATTTTGGTGGAAAAAATTAATAGGGAAAGTTAGTGAGCTCTACAAAACACACTTTAAAACCCCGGGTGTAAAACAGACACTACTTTTGAATGGTAAGATTAAAACAAGGCAATCTTTCCAATTTGCAGAATGTTTTCTAATGAAGTCTTTTCCCAGTAAAGGAACCTCTGAACTCTAGAAGCAGATCTGGGCCATTACAGTTCACAGGCTCCACGAGTCAGTAGTTGTTGGAGCACCGAGGGTAAAACACTGAGAAAGTATTTATCACACACAAGTTTATTTAAGAGACAGGGTGTTTTTCCCCCTCATAGAGCTTAAAAGTGGATTTTTCCCTTTTGTTGCTGAACGGATAGATGAAACTATTCATGAAAATCATAACCCCTCCTGGCGTCGGGGAACTGATATCACCTAAAATGCTCTCGCAAAGTCTAATCGGAAGGCTAACTATAATTTTAGTAGAGGTCCAAATTCTCTCTTGTTTTGATAAAGCATTTTTTTCACCTCTTCTTGAATGAGGACGAACCTATTTGCTTCTTTTTATTAGGACACCAAAAGCACTTCTGTTACAGTTGCCTTACAGCTATTCTGCCACCAGGTGGCGATAAAACACTTTGAAAGTTTTTTTTTTTTAAAGTCAACTACTGGCTGTTTTGCCTCAAAACTGATTTTTTTTTTCCTTGTAATACAAAATGTATATACAGCATGCTTTTGTTCCACACTGTGACTCCTATTCAGATCTAATAACTGTGGGGATTTTTCTGAAACCTAAATCATGAGCCCTGAAATCACTCAGAGAAAGGGATGTAGCAATAGAGACTGCTGTGATCAGATGTGACTGGTCCATGCCTTCCACTGTGTCAAAGTGTTTCACCTGTGTGTGCTGGATGCTGACAGTCCCATCAGCACCTCGCAGCAGCGATTTAGGAAAATAAGGTAGTTTCTGGTAAAATGAGGTCATTTATATAGGTGTGGATCATCTGTGAGCTGAGTTCACAGAGGCAGTAGCAAAGCTGGATCATATAGGGCTCATGGCTGTCAGAGCACTCATCACCAGCAGTATACCCTTAGTCTACCCAAGCAACTGCCACCCAAGCAGGCTGATGCTCTGTGGACAGTAAAGACTTCCAGGGCTGAGGATCTAGGTCAGTGATAGAGACCCTGAGCTTTATCTCCAACAACTCAAGGTGGGGAGAAAAGGGAAAGCCATCAGGAAAGCAAAAGCATTTTCTGAAAATAAAGGCTCAACTGAGAAGATATGTATAAAGTGGCATTTCAAAAAAACAAGCATAAGAAAAACTGTCAACAGACAAGGAGGAATTAGTGCAGTAAAGCAAGATAAAACTTTAAAGAGGAAAGGTTTAAAGTGGCTAACGCTATAAATCAAGTGAACACTTTAAGCGGTTCGCCAGGATATTGTGAGGCTCTCTCTTTAGTGTCCTGACGTGACTGGGAAGAGTTTCACGCGTGAAAATCACGTCTCTGTATTTTGAGAAGTTTTCTCAATTCCTAGCCTTTAAGGAGAGGTAGAAGTTGAGCAAAGGAGATGGCTGAACCGTGAACTGTTTATACACAATCCCTCGGAGCAGTGTACGATCTCCCCAAAACCCACATAAAAGTGCTGAGAGTGGTGTGGTCTTCTATTATCCTAGTTCTGGGGAAACAGAGACAGGAGGGTCCCTGGAAGTGACAAAAGTCAAGCTCCAAGTTCCAGAGAGAAATTCTACCTCAAACATAGTCACCAAGGCCTTGAATCTCAGTACTTAGGAGGGAGAGGCAGGCAGATCTTTATGAGTGGGAGGTCAGGCTGATTTGCATAGATAGTTCCAGGCCAGGCAAAGCGGCTTAATGAGATCCTGTCTCAAATAATAATGACAGTAATAATGATAACAACAATAAATAAGAACAAAAATGGCAATAATTTGTTGCTGGCAATTGGACAGAACTAAGAAAGCATTATCATGAGTGAGGTAACTCAGACCCAGAAAGACAAACATGGCATGTTCTCAGTTGTAAGTGGATATTAGCTGTAAAGGATAATCATGCTATAATCCACAGACCTAGAGAGGCTAAGTAACAAGGAAGGCTTAAGGGGATAGGGTAAGGGGTATTGGGGTATGGGGGGGGGTGCACAAGGATCTTCCTGGGAAGAAGAGCTAGAATAGATTTTGAGGGCAAACTGGGCGTGGCTGGGGATCGGAACAGGAGTGATCTGGTAGGGAGGGTGGAAGGAGAGTGTTGGGAGGGACAACTGAAATTGGCGGACATTTCAGGAATGAGATAGAAATGTAATGCAATGGAAATTCCATATAATCTATAAGGGTCATACTAGCAAGGACTTGTAATGAGGGACACAGAGGCTGAACTGGCCATCTTCTGTAACCAGGCAAGATCTCAAATGGAGGGATTGGACCCTACCACAAAACCTCAGACCTACAGTTTACAGGACACACAGGAACCAGGGCCCAGCACAATCATGTCAAAGAGATCAGAGAGTCTTCATCCAGGAACTGATAGGAAAAAATGCAGTCCCACAGCCAAACATTAGGTGGAGCTCCAGAGTCCTGTGGAGAAGTTGGAGGAAGGATTGGAGAAGACAGTGATAAAGGACACCACAAGAACATGACACCCTCAGTGTAGCCATTTTTACTATATTAATCCCACCAATCCATGAGCATGGGAGATCTTTCCATCTTCTGAGATCTTCTTCAATTTTTTTCTTCAGAGACTTGAAGTTCTTATCATACAGATCTTTCACTTGCTTGGTTAGAGTCACACCAAGTATTTTAAATAATTTGTGATATTGTGAAAGGTGTTCTTTCCCTGCTTTCTTTCTCGGCATGTTTATCCTTTGAGCTTTAGTAAAGCTTCTTTTATGAATGTGGAACATGTATCGTAGACATTCAGAATTGATAGTTCATCTTGGTAGATTTTACCTTTGATGAGTATCCCTCCTTGTCTTTATAGCAGTCTCCTGAGAGGTTCTACCACTGCTTGACAAATACAGAGGTGAGTGGTTGCCCCCAACCATTAGACTGAGCACAAGTTCCCCAATGGAGGAGTTAGAGAGAGGACCAAAGAAGCTGAAGTGGTTTGCAGCCCCATAGGAGGAATAACAATATGAACAGTACTCCCAGTTTTTCCCAGGAACTAAACCATGAACCAAAGTGTACACTTGGAGGGAACAATGGCTCCAGCCACACATGAAATAGAGGATGACTTTGTTGGACATCAATGGGAGGAGAGGCCTTGGTCCTGTTAAGGCTCAATGCCCCAGTGTAGGGGAATAACAGGACAGGGAAGTGGGAGTGGGTGAGTTGGTGAGCAGGGGATGGAAGAATGGAATAGGGGCTTTTCAGTGGGGAGACTAGGAAAGGAGATAACATTTGAAATGTAAATAAAGAAAATATCTAATAATTTATAAAAAGGAACAGCTCTGCTGCTGCGAACTCCAGGACAGTAGTAGTTTCCCTCAATTAACACTTTCTGTAGAATATCTTTCTATGTCACTAACCTTCTTGCTATTATCCTGATTTGCACTCACCATCTCTTTCCAGCTGGGCTACCACCAAAGTATTCTGTTCTCTCCCAAGACACCTGGGGTTTTATATCCTCAGGCCCTGAAAAATAACTTCTCTGCTCCCCTAAACCTTTCCTGCTTTCCTCCACTCAAGTGAGGCCCTTAACTGGACTCTGTGTGTGTTTTCATAACTCATTTTCCAATCTCTGCCCTGTAGAAACCCAGATTTTGGTGGAAAGGTTTTGGGATTCTTTGAGTAACCCCAAAGTAGAGAGAAAGTGGAAAGAGGGTGAATAGGTAAAGCTTTCGCTCACCCATTTCACACCAATTGTATTTGAAAGGATATCTTTCATCCCACCTGGTAAAAACACTTTTAGCAACTGGTTGAAACTTTTCCTCTGGGAATATTTAATAGCTTCCAGACCTGTTTCCTGGATGTACCCCAATATATTCTTTTTTTTAATTTTTTTCTAGGAAAATAGACTAAAATAGAGAAGGCATTTTAGGATCAGTGTCTCCCACCAGTCATCTTCCTAAAGACACACAACTGTGTCACTCTGATATTAATTTTCAATAACCAATACACAGCATAGTCCTGACTCCAAATCCATGAACATGTTCTTTTCTATTATGTATCACTTCTTATGAACCCAATTACCTTCTGTCCAATATCAGTATCTAATCTCATAATTTTAAATACACAAGGAAGACATATTCTTCCTTATTGTGAAGATAAGTAAATTAGTATGAAGAGGTTAAAAAAGAGAAATTGGACTGAATTCCTCTTTCTTTGTTGAGTCTTTGTATGGTTTCTGTATCAGGGTGACTATGAACTCATAGAATGAGTTTAGCTATGTTTCTTCTGTTTCTACTTTATGAATAATTTGAGGAGTATTTCACTAACTCTTTTTTGAATATCTAGTAGAATTCTGCACTACAACTTTCTGCCCTTGGGCTTTTTTGGAGTGGAGGACTTTTGATGACTGTTTCTATTTCCTTAGGGGTTATAGGCCTGTTAGTTACTTTACCAGATCTTCATTTAACTTTGATAATTGATAGCTGTCTATAAGTCACCCATTTCATTTGGATTTTGCTATATTTTGCAGTACAGGCTTCTGCAGTAAGACCTAGTGATTCTTTCAATTACCTCAGTAATTGTTACCATTGTTATGTCTCCTGTTTCATTTCTGATTTTGCTATTCTGGGCATTGTCTCTCTACCTTTCAGTTAATTTGGCTAAGCATAAGTCTACCTTGTTGATTGTCTCAAAGAACAGGATCTTGGTTTCACAGATTCTTTGTACTGTTCTCTCTGTATCAAATTGACTGAATTCAGCATATATTCCCTGACGGCAAATCCTACCTATCTCTCCATGAGATGAGGCTTTGTCTCACATTAAGAACTGCAGAATGCAATACATCAAAACCTTGCTGATCTCCATGGTGGTGATGCACACCACAGCCTCATGGTGAACATCTACACTGGCAGGTTTCAGGGTATGTTAAAGTAGTCCACCATGTTAGTGCAACCTGCAAAGTGCCATGAGACAATACTAATAGAAATCTGCAGGATTCCTCCACATTAGATTTCACTATGGTCTTCAATGTCATTTTGTAAAGAAATACTATGGGTTCACAGATACACACACACACACAAACATGAAGACCAGAGGACTTTATGGGAGGATTGTTCTCTCTACTATGTGCATTCCAAGGAAAAAATTCTGGTTTCTAGGCTTGACAGCAATGATGAATACCTGCTCAACCATGTCACTAACTCATCAACTGATCATCTAAACCATGGAATTTCATAAGCTCTATATTTGTATTTATGTTCCCTTTCTTTCTGTCTCTCTGATTCTCTGTCTGTCTCTCTCTTTCTGTCTCTCTGCCTTTGTCTCTGTCTCTCTCTCTCGCGTGTGTGTGTGTGTGTGTGTGTGTGTGTGTGTGTGTGTGTGTGTGTCCTAAGAGGCTCTGCTCTGCCAGTGCAAATGCAAATACAGAGGTGGATGCTCTCAGTCAGCCATTAGATTAAACACAATGCCCCAGTGGAGGAGCTAGAAAAACGACCCAAGGAGCTGACATTGTTTGCAGCCCCATAGAAGGAACAGCAATATGAACTAGCCAGTACCCCCAGAGCTCCCAGAAACTACACCACCAACTAGAGTACAGTGGAACTCATGGCTCCAGCTGCATATGTAGTAGATGATGGCTTTGTTGTTCATCAATGGGAGGAGAGGCCTTGACCCTGTGTAGGGGAATGCCCAGGCTAGGAAGCCAGAGTGGAATGGTTGGTGAGCAGGCGGACAGGGGAGGAGATAGGGCGTTTTCAGAGAGGAAACCAGGAAAGGGGATAACACTTGAAATGTAAATAAAAACATATCTGACTTAAAAAGAAACAATAGAAACATTTCATGCTATCAAGAGGGTTCTTTTTCCAAATCAAGCTTCTAGGAAGCCATTCTCAATTCTAAATTTTACAAAAGTGCCCAATCTACATTGTCATCCTATATGAGAGGTGGAGATCTGCTCTAAAATTGAAAATAAAAGATACTGAGGCAATATCCTGAACACAGAACTAGCAGTGGTAATATCAGAGCCCTGCATACATGCCTGGCAGCCTAGGACAATGAGTATGTGCAGGTCAGGCACTGTACCTAGACATCTCCTGAGATTTCTCCACTCAACTGGACTTGATCCTGTCCATCTAATGCAGGGCATGCACTGAAAGGACAAAAGCCAACTGCATGAGGTGTGGGGATGCCTCACAGGTTAGATATCTGCTACTCTCTAGAAGACCCACATGGTGCCTAACAATCATCTCCAGGAATGGTTGTGATTCCTTCTGTCCTCTGAGGGAAATGTCTCTCGGGAGGAGCCACATACAGTATTACATTCAGTAGGAAAAACACCCATTCACATAAATGTTAAACATAAGTCTAATCAGCAACAGCAAAAACACAGCAAGTTTATGGCCAAGGACAACAGCATCTATCAAAAGCTATTTCCCAGTAGGACTTGGAAGGTCATTATATCTGCTGTGTGGTTGTCACTGATGCTGTATTGCAAGCAAAACTGAGGCATATGGCTCTGGCCTTCCTCATTTATTTTATATTCCTTTGTGAATATTTTTATTTCCTCGGCAGCTTTAGAGTAATGACGGTATATTACTCAGTATCTGGTCCACAGGATCATGAATGGATGTGTGTTACAGAGTACTATATGTTAGAAGTAAGAGAATTCATGACACCATGGATGCAGTATGGCAGTGATTACATCATCAAGTGTGTGTCCATGGAGTAAGTGACATTATCCACACACAAAAGATCATCATTGCCTTGTATACCCCCTAGGTGGCTATGGCTTTACTATGTAGCCCTGGCTGCCTGGAATTTACAGAGATCCATCCCTGGCTGTGAATTCTAGGTCTGCAGCAGGGGACAGAACACCTGAATAAGGAAGATGGTCCCAAGAGTCACTAATTTTTATTCATAAGAAATAGAATTTTTAAAAAATAGGTTTTAAAAATTCAATTAATATAGAGATAAAGGCAAAAACAAACAATGAAATACAAGAACAAATAACTTCTAAATAACATAACAATAACTCAAAGAACAAAAATAAAAACTTAAACCAAAACTCTAAAGGAAAATTATTGTTCAGCTGCTTTCGCTTTCTGCACTTTTAGCAGCACAGCCCTCCAGCCTGCTGCTCCTCTTGGACACTAGGTATCAGTGCAGCTGCCTCAGTTCTCTGCCAAGAGACGTTGTCTGAAGAGAAAAGGGAACAACGCCCTGAATCAGCCATGGCTTCCTAGTAAAGGCCTATTCACCCTAAGAAAATGAATTATATGGAAGAAGATTCATCCGAGGAAGATTGTGGGTCCTGGAGATGGTGCTCAGCAGGGGCCTCCTGGCCTGGCAACTCATTCTGCAGGATGCTGTCTTCTTCAGCTGTGGCCAATCCCAGCTCTCTTGCAGTTTCTGAGACCTGGGAGAGTAAGGCAGTTACTAAGACACAGGAGTGGAGGAGACAGGCATGGCAGCTGTGAGGCTACTGCCTCCTACCACCTCAACTGTACTTGACAGTCAACATTAATATTTTAACTGAAGTTATTGATGTTAAATCTAAAGACAGGGCAAAATATTCAACAACAGTCAGAAAAACATGGACTGACAAAGATCAACTCAGGCTTCTATCAGTTCCAACCAAAAACATGGCAAAGGAAGAGAGCTCAGTGGATTACAGGAAGAAAGGAGAAGGGCACAGGACACCAGATCAATGATAATGAGAAGCACTCATTTGACATTTGTACTTGGCTCTAATCCCTCCAAGGTGCAGACACATGGGATGTCATAAGACCTCTGCCTGTCTCCTGTCTAAGGACCCAGATCTCACTCAAACATCTGCATAGCATTCCACCTATCATGAGGACATGCAAGAATGTGACATGTTATTCACCTGTCACCCTGTAGTGGGCTGCAGATTAAAGCAGAGTTGAAAGGTACATTTGCCAGTGGTAACAGTGTCTCAAAAGAAGCTAATTCAGTGTCTCACAAGAGGCTAACTTCCAAGAATACTTGTGTGAAGACAGAGCAGTGAACAGCTATTTTCCATGAGGAAGGTGGCTGCTTGGGAGTGTAGATTAGAAAGGTGGTGGGGGGAAGCAAAGATAGATCTAATGTGCCAATGGTATCAGACAGTCATAGCCTGACCGAATTGTTTGTCTCTACCTGATATTCTGGAGTCTCAAGATTGCTGTTCTCCTCCTGTTCGTCTTTACCACTCAGGTTCAATTCCACCAAACATTGGTGAATGATGGCCCAATCAGCCTGTACTTCCTTGCTCTCCTGCTGCAATGTCATCAACTTCTTCTTTATAAGATTCTCCTCCATCAGGAGCCGGCTGTGCAGGTTACTGTAAGGACACTCTGCATGGTAAGATCCTGCAGCCTCCTCCTCCCATTTCTACTTATAGGTCCCATTAACCTGACCAGTACCCTGGTTCCCATGAAGACCTAATACAATCCACCTCAATACATCCATGACAGCTGTACAAACAGCAACCAGCCATTTCAGGGAAGAAGAAATTTTGGCTGCAGTCCAAACACCAAAAAGGGTCCATGTTTCTCCAAAAGAAAGAGGGATCTCCATCTACCCATGACAGCCCATGCATTGGGGCAACACCAATTACTAGGGTGCAAGTACAATCAGGGTAGGTTGGTGGAACAAAAGGGAGGGCGTTCTATCCTTGTGTTACAATACACTCAGGTCTGTAAAACCTGCCTGAGCCCCAGAGGCCCAATACTGCATAATAACCCTCTTATGGTCTGAATCACTTTCCTATCTGGAGGCTCCTGAGGATGCCTGGACAACACTGGGAGGGGTGTCTTAGAGACTTAGGAAAACTGAGTCCAAAAGATCCAAGGCACACTGATGGCTAAAAAGCAGAAAGGATAGAACCAGACCTGCAGACTCTCCAGACCAGAAACAAAGGAAGGTAGAAATGGCCATTTCACAAGTGTTGGCCTCCCTGACAAGAACTTACCGATAGAAATGTGTCTCCTTCTTGAGCTCCTGCTTGTTCTCTTGGGCCTCCATGTTCTCCATCTCTAAGTTGTGTAGAAATGTCATGATCTCCTTCTCCTTTAACTTCAATTTTTCATAAAGGGGATTTTGCCTGTGGTAGGGCCTTGCCCCAGGAAGATAGGACTCCATGAACTTAGGCTTTTAGTAACACATGAACTCAGGCTGGGTCCTGGACTACTGCAACCATGGAAACCACACTCTGCATTCTTAATGCTGAGATTTTCTTAACCTTGGAAAACTGGCTATCCAGGCCCCAGAACACCAGAAGCTAGGCATCCAGATGGAGGGTGCCCTGGCTCCCTGTGTTACTCAGTAGGGCTGAAGGGCAGTCTAAACAGTTATGTTCTCAGGAAGCTAGGCTACAGGTCATTGCCCACCAGACACCCGTGATGTTAATTCTCCTGTTTTCATAAAAGGGACTCTGAATCCTGGATAACTAATAGTGTAGAGACAGATATTACACATGATTCTGGAGATGAGGCCAGACATCCCCACAGATTTATAATCTTCTCAAGGGATACAAATGTATGAACAGTTGTGACCACATAGTCAAAATGCAATGCTATTTAAAGTGGGGACAACCAGACCTAGGACACACATCACCTGAAAACTGTTAGGCAGGTAAATCCTTAGGAGAAAAACACAGACTGCTAGATTCCAAATTGTGGAGAGAAATAAAAACATACAAAACATATTCACAGATCTGGACATGTGCATGCACACAGGCTCATAGACTTAGACCTATACACAAGATGGAGAAACAAAGAGTGAGAGAATGAGATAGAGACACAGAAACATAAAGAACACAATGAGAGGTAGAAGAAATGTATACAACATTCCTGTCTCAGAGTATAAGGCACACAGACAAAGAGGAACAGGCATGAAACTCAGCCATTCTAATCAAGCAGTTGAGAAGAACCATGTGGGACCAGGCCCCTCCAGCTGCTACCTGGAGGTTCCAGCACTCAGTCACCTGCCAGACAAGTAAAATCACAACTACAAACTCCCATCACCTAGAAACCTCCTGTCAAAGGCTTTCCAAATGAACTCTAGGAACTCATCACTGCCTCTATCCCTGAGTTCTTCACTCAGACTCCAAGTTCCTCTTTTCAAGTGGAGGGAGCAGAAGAGTCTATTTCCCTTCTCCCTCCTGACAAAAGTACAGGTGCTGCCTCTCCTCTAAGAAGTATTTAGGGGCATGAAGTGGGGCCCAGGTATGTTCTCGTGGTATAGCTTCCTAGAACCCACCCCTTTAAAAGCATAAGATGAGGGAGGCATTGCAGACCCCAGAGTGACACCACAGGTTTTGGAGCAATGTATACCTCTTGTTCATGGATCCCTCGGTCACATAGATCAGGCGATCTCTCAGCTCATTTGTCTCCTCGGTAGTGAGCTGGATCTCTTTGATCAGCTTTTTCTCTTCCTTCTCAAACTGCTTCTTGCTTATGACAGGTACAGGGGATGATGTCTGTCTGAGAGCCACTGTAGGTAGATGAATACAAGATTATTTGATGTGAGAATGCAAAGAGTGTAGACTGACCACAGAGAAGGAAAAATGCCTGTAACCTAGTGACACCACCAAGAGATTGGTCCCAGCATGAAATTTCTTCTCAGTGGATATCAATTCTAACATCACTCTAGAGATATCAGGAGATGTAAGCAGACATATGTTTCCTCTGTCTCCCTAAACATAGATATGATAACCAGAGAGATGTCTTCTCCAGGATGATTATCAACAGCACAAAGTACAACTTGGCTTCAGAACCTTGAGTTGAGACTTTACAAGTCAGATGATAGATTCACCATTCAAAAGTATTTGAGATTTTGGAGATGCTCAGATATCCTACCTGTTACTCTAAGCCAAGGAATTGGCTTAAAAAGTCATGCAGGGGGAGAACATGGTCAACACAATGATCAATTCCCCCCCAGTCCCGAAACACCAAACACCCCAGAAGTAGCAATAGAATCCCCCTCTGTCTGGGTGTATCAACTGATAGTTCTTTGTTTACAGCATAGAAATGCCTGCCAAACACAATTGGTGATAAAGAAAGGTAAGGTAGGAACTGTCACAAACAGGAGGTCAGAGTAGTTCTGAGAACATGAGGTCATGGTCTGGAGCACCATTCTCTCCCTGTCACTAATGTCAGATAACTACAGGAGCTAAAAGGAGCCATGGACTGAAGTGCAGGATTTCCCTCCCCCAAACTGGCATTGCTTAGACCTGCTGTCACTCCTGATGGTCTCATTCTGTCCCCATGTAACACCCACAATACCCAGTGCAAGTAAAGACTTGAAGTTCATAGCATAACAGCTTTGACCTTGCCAACGCCTGCCTTAGGGGATAGAAAAGTACTGTTCTGAAATCCTTGATGTTCAAGAATTGTGATAACCATGGAAATATTTTCGCTACCCAGAGTCTCCAGTTCCACATTACTGGAAAGGCCACCTCAGGCCACCCCTACCAGGAAGCTCAACATCAACTTCCCAGGACTTACTCCACATTCGCCAAGTCACCCTCCTTCGTCCTTCATTACTCTCAGGTGGAAGGTCAGCATCCTTCCTCCCCTCTCTGGTCTCTCTCCCATCCACATTGGCTCTCTGAAAAAGTCTGCAGAGTCGGGCAAACAAGGCCATCACTGCAATGTCCAGCCTCTGACTGAGAAATCTCAGTGAGTTTGTTGTCACTACAACACTGGTGACATCACAGAGGTTGCTAAGAACTCTCCAGGAGACAATAGAATGTCCAGGAAGGGACTGCTGATGTCATGGACTACATACAGCCTTTGGTTCCCTGATAATGTTCTCCCTGTACTGACAGGAAGCTGAGCTGCCCTTTTCTAGTGCATAGCCATTGAGCACATCCTCCTTCCAAAGCCAGGGTTTGCTCTAGGCTTGATTGGCAACACCTAAGTAATTCCTATGTATCTAACTCTGTGTTTCCTTTCCAAACCCCTCTCAGAAATGTCTCATCCTACCTTAAATTTTCCTCAATCAGCAATATGAACCATGAAAAACCTACTGAGAAATCATACCAGTACGAATATGCAGCCAAAATCTACTCCTGTCTCATCATGTACAGGTGCATGAAATCTCATCCAGGCTGAGCCTGCAGGGCCAGTTGCAGTGTGGGTGTGTGTTAGGGGCCACACTCATGAAGCCTTGTGCTTAGTATTTAAATTTGCCTCAAGATCCCTTAGGAGGGAGACATGCAGTCATCATGAAGTCATCATGCTTCTGACAACAATCTAGAGATCTGTTGGCAGAGGAAACTGAAATATTGGAGCCACCAATGAGAGGCCCTCAGATTGTGCGGGGGGGTGGGGGGGGACTTTCCTCACTGCAGCAAACTCACCACGCAGTATTGCTTACAGCCCTCTCTGAGAGATACCATGAGATTCTGTATGAAGTAAATAATATATTCAACAGAGGTGCAGATGTGCAGACAGAAGATATAGGGAAATACAATAGATATAGGTTAGTTTACAGAGCAAGGGCCTAGCATCTTGTATTTGGGTTCTTGATTGGCCCCACAAACCACACAAAAAACAATCTCAGTCAAATATGAACGATTCATTAAATGCAGACCCTAAATTGATTGATCAGAAACATAGCTCAAGTTTTGGGGGTTGAAATAGGGCCCCCAAAATCGATCTTTGTTAAGGTATAAAGACAAAAAAAAAAAAAAAAACCTAAGAACCAAACACCAAAAAAAAAAAAAAAAATGAAAAAGCACAATTAGTTCTTTTAAAGTTAAGGAACTATCCAGTGGTCAGTTCTGATCAAGCCATTTTAGATATAACAGTGCATATTGACCCTTAATTTGAGGGGTCCCATGGAAGGGTTTATGGACCATTGTAAGATTAACAAACATTGAACAGAACAGAACAGGATGTGGACATCATGACTTTCCTCTGAGTCAAGTTGATTTTCTGTGTTGATGATTGGGTGTCATATGACAGCAACTATCTGAGATAGGGGGCAGACATAGAACACGATGGCTTTTGCTATACTAAGCAGTACATGCCTCAGCATTAGATTATCCGGGTCTCTCATAATGACTAGTTCTGTCTTCACAGTACTTGGAGGCCCCACTTGTAAGCCCAAATATTGGAAACTGGAAGGAGAATTGTCTGAGATCAAGGTTAACCTGGCCCACATTGGGTATTTGAGATCCTGTTTCAGAAAACAACTCTGAAACACATGCTACGTCCAAGGCCTCACTTACCAATCCTTGTCTATTATAAAGAACTTACCATTCTCTCCCTTCCAGTCTTTCTTCTGGGAAGATGGAGAAGTGAAAATGATCTTTCCATTCTATGGACCATGTTCTCTTTTTCCCTCAGCCCACATTACGAACAAATGAAAGTGAGTATCATCACCTGAACAACTGAGTAATATCCACTGCTGCTAGCGTGGTACTGTGCTGATGATAATCTTAGCTTCCTTTAGTGTTGCTGCCCCAGCAGGAAGTATTAAGTGCTGAGGCCAGAGCTCAGAGAACCTTTCAAGGGGCTAGAGAGAAGCCATCAGAGACTCTACACTTCCTTGTCCTGAGATGAAATCCAGGAACACAATGTGAACTTGGTGGCTAATTAACCATACATCATACTTCTACCTCCACCTTTCTATGTTCAGTACAGGAAAGTGTTCATGCACCTCCATGTCAGATTTATTTATATATATGTCCCAGGGCGCAGACTTTTTTCGAGAGTTGGGTGTAGTCAACAGTTGGTTCCCTCAGTAAGATGTGAAGTCTATCAATAACAAGTGACCACACTGTATTTGTTTAAACACTAGTTGAAAATTGAGCATAACTGAGGAGTGGGACACTAGCACTGTATCCTGGCTTTTTTGTGCCTAGATGTGGCTCAAAGGGAAGATGTGAGGACACCTTGGGTTCCTCTGAATGGACAGAGTGATATGAAATGGGCACTGACCAGGCTGAGAAACACTGCTGAGGCCCATATTCCAGGTAACAAACACATTCTCTGCCCTCCTTCCAAAGAACTCCTGTTGAGGCCATGGACCTTGTCTACACATGGGAACATCATGCAGACATCTTTCCTAATGATACAAAGTTCTCTCTGGTAAGGCTTGCCCCTTACCATATCTGTAGCAAATTTGTTACAAGGCAGCTGTCTATATCATGCTGTTTCTGTAATATGCTTCCCAGTTGTGATGGTTTGTATACTCTTGCACCAGGGAGTGGCACCATTTGGAGGTGTGGCCTTGTTGGAATAGGTGTGACCAGGTTGAAATAGGTGTGTCACTGTGGGTGTGAGCTTAATTCTCTCACCCTAGGTGCCTGGAAGTAGGTCTTCCACTAGCAGTCTTTGGGTGAAGAGGTAGAACTCTCAGCTCCTCCTGCGCCATGAATGCTGGAGTTCTGCAGAATAAAACAATATTTGTGTTTACATATTATTTGAGTCCAGGAGAATCATCGCCCCTTAAAAATGCTCTAAAAATTAGAAGATATGGGATTAATTATAGAACAAATTTTAGAGAAATAATGGATGATGACAGTTTTCTAAAGCAAATGCCCTAACAAGAGAATAAGATAACAGAGAGGTAAAGTGTTTTCTACAGTCTAGTGAAGCTGAGGACTGTGATTAAGATGTTGTGATGGCACTGACTCAGACATTAGTGATACATCTAATAGGACAATAGCTGTTCCTCCCAAGGACAGCTGCCATCATCAGAGGATCCAAAACTTCTTTAAATGAAGTCCTGTTACTCTGAATATGCCACACTAGGCCTGCTCCCAAGAACATCTGCTTTTCTAATACAGAAAGACAGGGCTCCTCTGTAAACTTACACAGAGCTTTCATATTTAACTTTGGTTATTTTTACTTTTCCACAATTTATTGGGCATATCTCTATAAGTAAGCACTACAAGGCAGAGGTGATGTCAGCTCTCCTGCCTTTTAGGCATTTTAGGCATTTTTCACTCATAACCTCCACAAGGGTGTTCTTGTTTATGGAGACTTTTTTAAAGTTTCCATTCCAGAATAGTTAACAATTGCACTGATTTTCCAGGCAGGTGCTCTTCATGCCTCACACTTTCCAGAGTGACTTGAAAACTAGACTATGAATGATCTGGCCCTTAGACACATTTGCTACCAACTTAATTCCTTAGCTTTCTTCCACTCTATTATGAGTGGTAGCTCATAATAGAGAAGTAGATAGCATGATGTGCAAACAATTTGTAGGGATGTTGCTTCTAGAAATTAAAGTAACAGGAAGTGCACAGGGAGAGTCCAAAGATGGACCATTGAGAAAATGAGTGCAGAGCTGAAAAAGGAGCCTCAGACCACAGAAGTATTACTCAGCTGAAGGCAAGTGCAGGGACATTGGTCCATTCTAGGAGCTGTTCTTCATTGTTCTTTTTAGCCCTTTGCTGGCAGCAGCTGTGGCGTTAGAGGTTTCCTTAACCACAGCAGTATCTGCTCCATGAGAGGCTTTCATGCAGAGACACAGATGGCTCACATGAACAGCTGGTGCTGTTCTGGTGTTCAAACTGTGTGCAAAAACTAGTATGAAATACATAATGTGTGTACTAAAGGATGCATTGGAACTAAAACTTAAGACTGTAGGACACATGTGGTGGTCAGGTCCTTAATTAGGGAGAAGTGTTTGCTCTAGTCCACTCTGTGACCCTCCCTGCCCCTCAGGACCATAAGCTGATATCTGTCCAGGAGGGCAATGGACAGGAGTGAGATGGCAGTGGGTTCAGAACTCCTTTGAGTATGTACAGTAATAACCATACACTGGAACAGCTACAGAGACAGATCAACTTTCCTTGGGGTGATTCAGAGGTAATATAGTTTGGGGGACAGAGATGGGGAGGGGATATGTGTATCCAGGATGAGCGAAGATCACTGACTAAATGCTAAAGGTGCTAGCTGAACAGGTTATCGAGAAAAAGGAAGTTGAACCTGTAATCTAGCTAAGGCTACTTGAAACTCTGCAAGTAGAGATATGTAGAGGTTAAGGTCAGAAAAAGAGATGCCCTGTTGAGAAAGGGAGTCTTCCATTTTGCACCCAACCTAGAAGGCTATGTGGATAATGGTAGACTTTGACCTTAATTAGCAGGGTTACACCACGCATTCTGGAAAATACTGAGCACTGCTTTTCTTATTGTTGTTTTTCCTAAGTATAATTTTAGTTTACTCCAAGAATCTATTTCTTTTATTAAATGAAATATTGTATGTGTAAAATTGATCCTTTAACTTTTTATACCAAGGAAGCACTAAAAAAATTGGTAGAATGAATTAAACAAATTATTAGCCCAAAGCCTGGTTAACTTGAGAATAAATAAACAGAGATCCTTTTAACTAAATTATTGAGGTTAGCTTGTTATTCTTTTAATGTGTAAAAATAAATAGCTTAGCCTTCTGTAAATATGTTTTGGGTTCCCGATTTTAATATCTTTCTTTAATGATGGTGCGGATTTCTTTCAGCTGGGCTAGCAATGCCTCCACTGTAGAAACTTCAAAGGAACCCTCAGAGCTGCTGCCTCTGCAGTAGTTCAGGATTTTCAGGAAGTGGGATATAAAAGTGTGTCTACTCCCAGGGAAGAATAAAGCCTAGACCCAGATACATTCAGAAATGTAATTGAGCTAGACGTTGCTTTTTTCACACCAGGGCTTAACTGAAACGTGGCTGGCCTTATTTTGCTTGCTATTGATCTATTTTGTATATTCTGTCCAGTTCTTCTTTCCTGATTGTATGGTGTTCATCTTGTCACCACTGTCATTAACAACTGTCAGATGTCACCTTGACAAGTACATGTGCCTTCAGTATGTTAGACATTACCTAATTCAATTCAGTATAGCGTTAGCAATTGCCTGGTCACAAGATAATCAGGACTAAGACCCAAATTAGTTTTAAAAAAATTAAAGCTGAAATCATATCCAATATCATAGCACATTTTCAAATATTACAGCCAAAACTTGGGATCTTAGGTTAGAAGATAAAAGGAGCAGGGGGGGAACTTACAGAAAAATTTCTACCTTTTATCTGCTGTGAACTTTAAGCTGATTTGAATGTAGAAAGCAGGGATGCTTATTCAGAGAATATTTACTGACCCTGTTCTGAATCAAGGGGGGTAGAGCAATCCTAAGGACACAGGTCACTAGATCCTTGGGTTCTCAGCAGCCTCAGTAGGACATGGATTCTCTTTAATTCAGGTACATTTTTACATGTAATACAGAGCTGTAAAGTCACATACATAAGAAACCAACGTCATTACCATTGAGTAGTATGCAAGACACTTATATCTAGAGCCCAATGTTTCGAACTCTTACCAAGCTGTAGGTGTCTACTCATGGTGGTTTCTCTGTGTCTCTGATAACCTGGCAATAGAAAAAGATTATGTTTGAGAATTTTTTTCTATTAGATCCAGACTGAAAAAAGAATATCATATGTATACAGGAACATGTATTTGCAATAATTTGAATAAAATGTAGTTTTTTGCCGCAGGCCCTCTGGTCCCCTGTGCCTGCGTAGGAAAGAGTCTCTAGAGTAGATGGGCAGAGATTAGGATGAAAAATGACAATCAGTCAAACACACAAGAAAGGTGTTGGATCTGAATGTAATTTTCCAGTCGAGCATCAGACTTTTATAATACAGAATAAATTGCAGAACAAGGCACATTGAATTTTTCCAGGTGCAAAAGGAGTGACTTCAAAAGGAACCAGATAAATGTATAACACTAGAGATTAGCACAGATGCAAGGGGAGTGACTACAAAGGGAATTTGTAGGGACCAGATAAATGTTTACATTAGAGATTAGCACTTTCTGCCAGGCAAGAGTTTTACACTTAGAGTTAATAGCCCCAGGGTAGTTAACTCTTGACACACCTCAAGAATAATGTAGTGTCACTGACCCCAAAATTCTCTAGGCCTCGTTAATTCTTATCTATATCTGGAGACTGTCTATTTTCAGTATAGTATACTAATTTGCTCTTGGCATGAAATGTAGTCTGTAATAAGAATTTCTATCTCAGTGAGAATTTTAGTCTCTAACTGTAAACAGCTGAGTAAAATGGCAAGTGCTTAATAGTTTACTGAATGGGTTAAGCTCCTTGCTGCTATCTGGAATCTAAGAACACTGGGAAAAGGCTTTAGCTATGTTAGAATACAATATTAAAAGGCATTTACTATAAGGTGATGCTTAATAGAGTGCACGTGAATCTATACACTAGATTAATGTGGTGGAAATTTGAATATAATGGGTTAGGGAAAGAGATGCCATAACTCTGGGAGGAAAATTTCCCTGGACTCTTATCCTCGTGAAACAGCTTCCAGGCTTTTCGCCTGACAAACCAATCCAAACTGGAGAGTTGGCTTTCGCCAGAATATTCAGGAGGAGAGTCCTAGAAATTCATTTCTCATGAGCAGCTTTTTGGCATTTTTGCCTCACAAGCTGACTCCACCAGAGTACCCTGACAGTTTTTCTAACCATCTTTTAGTAAGCATTCTAATATTTCATGCCATAATCTCTCTTCAGAAACTTTCCTGTTTCCCATGCCTCTATTTCTTAGGGTGTAAAACATGAATGACAGCATCTTCAACAAATGGTGCTGGCTCAACTAGAGGTCAGCATGGAGAAGAATGCACCTCAATCAATCCATTCTTATCTCCCTGTACAAAACTCATATTTATGTGGATCAAGGACCTCCACATAAAACCAGAAACAGTGAATCTAATAGAAGAGAAAGTGGGGAAAAGCCTCGAGCACAAGGGGATAAGAGAAGCACCTAAAAAATATTCAACATCCTTAGTCATCAAGGAAATGCAAATCAAAACAACCCCAAGATTCCACCTCACACCAGTCAGAATGGCTAAAAGCAAACACTCAGGTGACAGTAAATATTGGCAAGGATGTAGAGAAAGAGGAACACTCCTCCATTGCTGGTTTGGATTGCAAGCTGGTATAACGCCTCTAGAAATCAGTCTGGTGGTTCCTCAGAAAATTTGACATAGTACTACCTGAGGACCCAGGTATACCACTCCTGGCCATATACCCAGAAGATGTTGCAACATGTAATAAGCACACATATTCCACTATGTTCATAGCAGCCATGTTTATAATAGATAGAAGCTGGAAACAACCCAGATATCCCTCAATAGAAAAATGGGTACAGAAAATGTGCTACACTTACACAATAGAATGCTACTCAACTATTAAAAACAATGACTTTAAGAAATTTGCACACAAATGGATGGATCTAGAAAATATCATCCTGAGTGAGATAATTCAGCCACAAAAGAATACATATAGTATATGCTCACTGATAAATGGATATTAGGCAAAGATCATTAAATACCCAAGAAAAAACTCATGGACTATATACAGCTCAAGAGGAAAGAAGACCAAAGAGTGGATGCTTCAGTCCTCCTTGAAGGGGGAACAAAATAATCCAGGGAAGTAGAGGGTGTGAGGGACATGGGAGGAAGAGAAGACTGGGAGGGGGGAAAAGAAGGGAAGAATCACATATGGGAGGAGATCGAGGAGATATATAAAGGGTTAGGAAATTGAACAGAGGTGTGTAGCAATGGGGCATGGGGAACTGGGGGTAGCAACATGAAAGTCCCAGATGCCAGGAAAGCAAGAGCCTTCCAGGTCCCCAGGGGGGTGACAGCCGAAATACCCCACAATGGGGAGGGAGAACATATCTAGACTATATCCAGAGGTTAGGCATGCCCCCTCCACTCCCTGATTGAGGGATGGGTCCACACACCCATCTCCAAAATTTTAACACAGAATTGCTCCTGTCTAAAGGAAATAGAGGGACAAAAAAGGAAAGAAAATACAGAGACTGAAGGAAAGGCCATCCAGAGACAGCTCCACCCGGGGATCCAATCCACGTGCAGACACCACACCTAGACACTATTGCAGATGCCAAGAAGTGCTTGCTGACAGGAGCCTGATACAATTGTCTCCTGAGAGGCTCTGCCAGACCCTGACCAATATAGATGTGTATGCAGATGCTCACAACCAACCATTGTACTGAGCACAGGGATCCCATGGAGGAATTAGAGGAAGGACTGAAGAAGATGAAGAGGGTTTATCTGGCATCAGTGGAAAGGGAGGCCCTTGGTCCTGTGAAGGCTTGATGCCCCAGTGAAGAGGAATGTTAAGATGGAGTGGTGGGAGTGGGTGTGTGGGTGGAGAGTACCCGCGTAGAAGCAGGATAAAGGAGGGGTAGGATGAGGGTTTGCAGAGGGGAAACCAGGAAAGATGATAACATTTGAAATGGAAATAAATAAAATATCCAATTTTTTAAAAAGATGATAGATGGGTAAATAGATGATAGATAAATAGGTAGGTAGGTAGGTAGATAGATAGATAGATAGATAGATAGATAGACAGACAGACAGACAGACAGACAGACAGATAGATAGATAGATAGATAGACATATAGATAGAAAGATAGACAGATAGATAATAGATTGATATATAATTTATTGATATACAATTTATTTTTGACATTAAAAAGGATATGTTATTGTAAAGACTGTGGGACTTTTAAAGTTATTGAGATCTTGGGGATGAATAAGAAAGTAGGGGTTGAGGCTTAATAATGATGTGTTAGTGTGTCAAGTCGACAAGGGGTCAATTGTACTGGCTGGTTTTGTGCGTCAACTTGACACAAGCTGAAGTTATCACAGAGAAAGGAGGTTCAGCTGGGGAAATGCCTCCATGAGATCCAGCTGTAAGGCATTTTCTCTATTAGTGATCAAGTGGGGAGGTCCCCTTGTGGGTGGTGCCATCTCTGGGCTGGTAGTCTTGGTTCTATAAGAGAGCAGGCTGAACAAGCCAATGGAAGCAAGTCAATAAAGAACATCCCTCCAAGGCTTCTACATCAGCTCCATTTTTCTGACCTGCTTGAGTTCCAGTCCTGATTTCCTTTGGTGATGAACAGCAGTAAGGAAGTGTAAGCTTAATAAACCCTTTCCTCCCTAAAAAAAAAAAAAAGGATATGTTAGTATGACCTATACTATACTCTTCTAAATTTCACTGATGTAGAAGTCTATAATTTTCTATTAGATTTATTTCCTATTCTCTAGCATACAAAGATTTTGCCGATAAATATAGGGGAACTACTACTTATTGTTCACTTATTCCAATCAGCATAGTGTCATCAATATAAGGAGCTATGTGATGTTTGTGAAAGAGAACGGTTAAAAAAAATCCTGGCCAAACAAATTATGACATAGATATAGGGACTTGATATACCTCTCACATGGGATAGTGAGTGTAAACTTGGGAGTAGCCTGGTGAGCTAAAAGCAAACTGTTTCTTGTGGTCCTTATTGAAGATTATGGAGACAAAGAATTTGTGAAATCACTAGCTTCACTCCAAAAATCAGGGAATGTATTGATTTATTCAAGTTATAAAATCATATATTTTACAGCAGCTGCAACTGGAGCTTCTACCAGGTAAAGTCTAAGATGACGCTTTCATTCTCCCTACTCCATCTGTCTTTCACTCAGGCCAGCTATCTATGTTGACTGGCAGGGGTAGGGTAATCACCACACCTGCATTTATCAAGTCACAGATGGTGGCGTGCCATTCTGAACTGCAGCAGTGATTTTGGTTTAATGCCCTCCTCAGTAGACACAACTCTATGACTTCACTTGGCCCCCCTACCATAACAGCACTCATCTCACCATTAGGGAAGCATTGTAGGGTTTTACACTCTGCTGAGTACTTCTAACTTTATCTGTGTTTCAAAATCTTGGAAAATAGCCAGGTGTTCAGAGAACACTGGGCCTACAAAGCCGAGTAAGACCTCTAATTACTACCTGACATTCCCTGTTTGAATAGACACACCTCTTCAAATAGGCAAACATGATATTTGGGGGTCCTGGATAGAGCACCATTTCAGAGCCATCTTTGATAGTCCTTGAAAGCACTGATGGGTTTCTTTCCCTCAATTCACAGTTAGCCTTTCATAGGACAGATGTTCTTTTTTATGAAAACTGGAAGAAAGAGTAACATTAAACATCTTTAAGGTGTTCCAAATTCATACTCTAGGGAACTCAATTGCCCCTTCAATCAGTTAGGAGCCTGTGAACTGGGTCAATTCGGGGATTAATTTGGAGACCTTTGTTCTGTGTTCTTATGATTATAGTCAGATTATGGTATATGTGACTTGGAAATATTCTGCTAGCACAGCAAGCAAAACTTCTAAGGTATTCTGTCTGTCTTACTTCTATGAACACTCTGTGTAGCTAGCAAACACCCAAGACTTCCCAGGTTAAGAAACTCTCATGACTACTACTACTACTTTGAACTCTAATGTCCACTGTAACCGTACCCACCCTGTACTTTTCCTAGTTCAGATCTGGGCATGCCTTCTGCCATATTTAATTACTTCCAGTTCATGTAATTTTCTCATGACCTTGACTGCAGTCCCCCATTAACGTTCTAACATATAGGTAAAAGGGATCATAAAATTGTTATGTCATCAAAGAGTGCTGGAAAGTTCTAGACTCACTCTTGCAGTGAGGATAAATAGGTCTTGATTGAAATAGTCACTCTATCTTCAACAAAATTATAGAAGAAAACTTCCCATACCTAAAAAAACAGATGCCCATGAACACACAAGAAGCCTGGAGAGCTCCAAATAGACTGGACCAGAAAAGAAATCCCTCCCAACACATAATAATCAGAACAACAAATGCACTAAATAAAGATAGAATATTAAAAGCAGTAAGGGAAAAAGATCAAGTAACATATAAAGGCAGGACTATTAGAATTACTCCAGACTTCTCACCAGAGACTATGAAAGCCAGAAGATCCTGGGCAGATGTTATACAGACACTAAGAGAACACAAATGCCATCCCAGGCTGCTATACACAGCAAAACTCTCAATTACCATAGATGGGGAAACCAAAGTATTCCATGACAAAAACCAAATTCACACAATCTCTTTCCATGAATCCAGCCCTTCAAAGGATAATAAAGGGAAAACACCACCACAAAGATGGAAACTACACTCTAGAAAAAGCAAGAAAGTAATCCCTTAACAAAACAAAAGAAGAAAGCCACAAGAACAGAGTCCAAACTTTAACAAAAAAAATGACAGGAAGCAACAATTACTTTTCTTTGATATCTCTTAACATCAATGGACTCAATTCCCCAATAAAAAGACATAGACTAACAGGCTGGCTACACAAACAGGACCCAACATTTTGCTGCTTACAGGAAACCCACCTCAGGGATAAAGACAGACACTACCTTGCCTCAGACACTCTGCGTCCCTTCTCTCTGTGGAACAAGTCTCTGGAGCAGGTGGGCAAGGCATCGGTGGGAATTGACAGACAGACTCTACACAAGGGAGTGTGGATCTGAATGTAACAACCAACAGGATGCCACAATTCCAGGAAACTAAATTTCCGTGAACTTTTTGCCTCAGGACAGCACCCAGGTTTTCAGGGTCTGTCGTGCTTGTCACTACTGGAGTGGATGTAGCACTACCTCAGAGTAAAAGCCTGGAAAACAATTTTCCAAGCCAATGGTCTGAATAAAAAAGCTGGAGTAGCCATTCTAATATCGAATAAAATTGACTTTCAACCCAAAGTTATCAAAAAAGACAAGGAAGGGCACTTCATACTCACCAAAGGTAAAATCTACCAAGATGAACCCTCAATTTTAAATATCTATGCTCCAAATGCAAGGGCAGCCTCATTCATTAAAGAAACTTTAGTAAAGCTCAAAGCACACATTGCACCTTACACAATAATAATGGGAGACTTCAACACCCCACTCTCACCAATGGACAGATCGTGGAAACAGAAACTAAACAGAGATACATGGAAACTAACAGGAGTTATGAAACAAATGGATTTAACTGATATCTACAGAACATTTTATCCTAAAACAAAAGGATATACATTCTTCTCAGCACCTCATGGTACCTTCTCCAAAACTGACCATATAAATAGGCCTCAACAGATACAAAAATATTGAAATTATTCCCTGAACCCTATCATATCACCACGGACTAAGTCTGATCTTCAATAACAGCATAAATAATAGAAAGCCAAGATTCACATGGAAACTGAGCAATCTACTCAATGATATCTTGGTCAAGGAAGAAATAAAGAAATAAAAGACTTTTAGAGTTTAATGAAAATGAAGCCACAACATACCCAAACTTGTGGGACACAATGAAAGCAGTCCTAAGAGGAAAACTCATAGCCCTGAGTGCCTCAAAAAAGAAACTAGAGAGAGCATACACTAGCAGTCTGGCAACACACCTAGAAGCTCTAGAATGAAAGGAAGGAAATTCACCCAAGAGGAGTAGATGGAAAGAAATAATCAAACTTAGGGCTGAAATCAACCAAGTGGAAACAAAAAGAACTATTCAAAGAATCAACCAAACCAGGAGCTGGTTCTTTGAGAAAATAAACAAGACAGATAAACCCCTAGCCAGACTAACTAGAGGGCACAGGGACAGTATCCTAATTAACAAAATCAGAAATGAAAAAGGAGACATAACAATTGATTATGAGGAAATCCAAAACATCATCAGAGCCTACTACAAAAGGGTATACTCAACAAAACTGGAAAGCATGGATGAAATGGACAACTTCCTAGACAAATACCAGGTACTGAAGTTAAATCAAGATCAGATTAATGATCTTAACAGTCCCATTTCCCCTAAAGAAATAGAAGCAGTCATCAATAGTCTCCCATCCAAAAAAAAAGCCAAGGAACAAATGGGTTTAGTGCAGAGTTCTGTCAGACCTTCAAAGAAGACCTAATTCCAACTCTCCTCAAACTGTTTCACAAAATAGAAACAGAAGGTACTCTCCCCAATTCATTCTATGAAGCCACAATTACTCTGATACCTAAGCCACAGAAAGATCCAACAAAGAAAGAGAACTTCAGACCAATTTCCCTTATGAATATCTATTCAAAAATACTCAATAAAATCCTTGTTAACCAAATCCAAGAACAAATGAAAGCAATCATCCATCATAACCAAGTAGGCTTCATCCCAGGGATGCAAGGATGGTTTAATATACGGAAATCCATCATATATTGTCTTTTCTGGAGAACAACATAAGAACTTTAGCAATGGTAAAATCAGAAATTGTCATTACAACATTATTAAGAAGACACATCCATAAAAACTTTTTAGAAGTATCTGAAATTTCTCTGTATGTAAAGTATGTAAGCAAGACCACTTGACTAGTCCTTTGTTACTTCAGTGGCACCAGCAGCCCACAAGATATCCAATGTAGGCATCAGGGCATTCCAAACCCATGAGGCAATAATGCATGACCTGGGACCTGCAGACCAGTTACCAAGCCAATGACCACCATATTCCCAGAACCCCCTTGGCTTACCTTCCACCCTTACTTGTGTTACATTATTTTCCATATAAATAAGGAAAATGCCCCCTCCTTGGTCTCTTCTCTCCTCTCCCCCTCTTCTCTCTCTCTCTCTCTCTCTCTCTCTCTCTCTCTCTCTCTCTCTCTGCCACTCCTTTTAGAACTTCTTCACATGGAACGGCTTTGGCCTAGTGGGCTGCTTTGGCGATACCCACTATTCTAACACATCATCCACACTCTTCAGGATTATGATAATGTGAAGATTATTTATGCCAGTATGAGAAGGTTACAGAGATTCTATGTGGATATGTGCACTCGCCATAGTCTTTAGCATATAGGAGAATCCTTCACCAATCCAAAAGTCAAGTATAATAAGTTCTTTGTATCCGTAATATACAAACTACAAACTTGACCACCTCAAAGACATAGTAGGACACTGTGGTAGGGACTGGGAGAAAGAAAACAAGCTTCAAGTGTGGGTGACCGTTTTGCCATACTCCTGGACACCAGGATCCTGACATGAAGCTGCAGCTCTCCATAGGTCTGTGGCCATCCATCAGTCATGTAATGGCAACACCCAAGCCTGTCCATAGGTAGAAAACATGACCATAGGTCATGTAGCCTCAAGACAGATCTTCATTTTAATGAGGTAAAGGTCTGAAGGGCTTAGCCAATAAACTCTCCTTCCCAGATACTCTTCCCTGCAAAACGTATTTAACCTCAGGCCTACACTGAGAAAATGGGGTAAGGTTTCACTCATCACAACTCTCTCCACCACGACAATAAAGGCTTTAAAACCATGGACTGTCTCTTGTCATCAGGATCCACTATGGGGAGAAATGGAACAGGCCTTCTATAGAGCAGCATCTAATCTCCTGCAGGAGGCCTCTCAGCGCTCCAAGCCATGGCCTCCACCAAGCCAAGCCTCCCACGGAGAAAGCCAAGGACTCTCCTCCCCGCAGGACCCAGCCAGAGCTCACCCCTCATTTCCCCTTCAGCCCTGGGGCTAGATCCAGCCCCTAGTCCGTTCTCAGCTCTTCCATTGTTCCCAACATGCTGGTAGGCAGTAACTGCCTGGGAAAAACACTAGAGGAAAAAATATTATCATTTCTTCTGTCCATGGCCTGGATGGTTAATGTCAACCCAAGTTTCAAAGCTTTTAATTTTTGCTTACTAGGAGATGATGTTCGTGGGTTGGGCATTTGGAAGATAATTCAGAGAGCAAAACCTTACAGAAGAGATTAGCTCCGTAGGAGAGACTCGGAGGGCTGCCCTGTCCTTCCCCTCAAGTCAGCCCATAATGAACAGATGAACAGGACATTAATGAACAGGAAGCAGGCTGTCACTACATACAAAATCTACTGACAACCTGTCCTTGGATGCCTTGTCTTCAGATCTGTGATAAATGCTGTTTGATTAAAACTCATGCATTATGGTGAACTGGCACAGAGGGCAAGAGCAAGGGAGAGCTGGCTCCACCACTCCTCTGCTGTGAGGTGGCCTAGCAGAGGGGTGGAGGGTTTAGAGAGCAGGGATGTATGCCCTATACACCCTAACCCCTTGTCACCTGAGGCAGTTAGGAGAGCTGACCCCAAGGTCATGAGAGTGGATGAACATGTCACCAACGGCAGCACTCAAGAAAGCAGGTCCTGCACCTCATCTGGCCAGCATAAGAGGGCTGCCCCTGGTTGAGCAGGCACAGATGAGCCAGTTCCAAGTGTGAGATTAAGGGAGAGCTGGCCCCATCACTTGTCTGAGGTGGCATAGGTGTGGGGTTGGTGCCCTCCCCTGCCTCATTCCTTACCACCTGAGGCAAACAGGAGAGCTAGCCCTTGGGTGATAAGAGTGGGTGAGATGTCCATGTTCCTTACTTGCTGCAGCACTCAGGAGAGTGCGTCCTGCACAATACAGTGAAGCTGGCCTTGATGTCAAAGGCTTGGATGAGCCATCCCAGAGGGTGTGAGAGAAGGAGAACTGGCCCAGCCCCTCACAGGCTGCAGCACAGCCCTCCACCCCCCCCCATGCCTTGTATCTTGACTAGGCAGCACAATGGAGCTGGCCCTGGAGGGGTGGGGACAGGTGAGCCAGTCTGAGGGCATGAGACCAAAAAAGCTGACTATGCCTCCTATCTGTGCCACACTGAGTGGCCAAGTCGGAGCAGTGCTGGAAACCTTGCCCTGGAGGTGCAGGTAAGAAAGAATGGGTTGGTATGCAGAGGCAGGCAGATTTCTGAGTTTGAGGCCAGCCTGGTCTACAGAGTGAGTTCCAGGACAGCCAGGGCTACACAGAGAAACTCTGTCTTGAAAAAAACAAACAAACAAACAAACATAGAAAGAAAGAAAGGAAAGAAAGGAGGGAGGGAAGGAGGAAGGGAGGAAGGAAGGAAGGAAGGAAGGAAGGAAGGAAGGAAGGAAGGAAGGAAGGATGGATGAGCTGACTAGCTCAGCTACCACCCAGGCCCAGATCCAGGGCTCTGAGTTGGTTCACCCCCAAATCTAGTCATCCATGAACAGTTCTATTGCTTGAAAAGGTCCTGCTGATCCGAAGCTGCAGAATCTTCATAACAGTGGGCAACATCAGGATAACTGGGAGGAGTCCTGGTAATGATTCAATATTGATGACATCACAGAACCCAGAGACCTTGAGCATGACCAATGACTCATTTGCAATGAACATTTGCATTGAACATGTGTGGACAGAGAGAAATACTGTGGGACACACTGTGACCTACTACAGTTTTCACAATGAGAAGTTTTCTATGCTGTTGTGTGTGTGGTGTGTGTGTGTGTGTGTGTGTATGTGTGTGTGTGTTTTACTTTGGGGCAGGAAGTTGCAAGGGTAATGTGTGAATATGAGGGGATGAGGTGATGAGCCAAGACTCTAGTGCATGGTAAACTTACAAAGAATCAATACAAAGTTTTTAAAAAATATATATCCATTATTGTTTTGTTATAGCAACTTGAATGAACTTCTTAAAGTTTCCTTTGGAAGGCTCTAACCACCAGTAACCACCATCTTATTGTGACATAAATTGTGGTTCCCCACTGTACTGGCTAGTTTTGTGTCAACTTGACACAGCTGGAGTTATCACAGAGAAAGGAGCTTCAGTTGAGGAAATGCCTCCATGAGATCCAACTGTAAGGAATTTTCTCAATTAGTGATCAAGGGGGAAAGGCCCCTTGTGGGTGGTTCCATCTCTGGGTTCTATAAGAGAGCAGGCTGAGCAAGCCAGGGGAGGGAGGCAAGCCAATAAAGAACATCCCTCCATGGCCTCTGCATCAGCTCCTGCTTCCTGACCTGCTTGAGTTCCAGTCCTGACTTCTTTGGTGATGAACAGCAGCATGGAAGTGTAAGCCGAATAAACCCTTTCCTCCCCAACTTGCTTCTTGGTCATGATGTTTGTGCAGGAATAGAAACCCCGACTAACGACTGCTGGAGAGAGGTTAAACCCAACACTTCAGAATACTTTCTTATGGACTCACTGATATCAGCACCGTGTTGTTGCTGTCTATGGTTGTAAAAGGATATTGGTGACATGTAATAACAATTTATTTGCTTGATGCCTAGACATTTAAGGGAAAAAAAAGATTGATTGCTTTGAAGAGAAAATAATTCCTCATAAATTCTTTTCAAAAGAAAAAAAAAAAAGAAACCCCGACTAAGACACCCACATTCCAAGATATAGGTTTTAAACATATAACTAGTTTATGCTGAATGATCTTACTTCCACATGTATTTTGTCAGCAATCTAAAACTGTAATTTGCTTAAAGCAATAATTTGTATTTGTATATATATTCAGGTGCATGTGTGTATAGTTGTATGCATGTGATAGTGTGTACATGTGAGCATGCATGCTAGTGTGACTGTGCATGTGCATTCATGTGTGCGTGCATGCAAGTATGTGGTGTGTGTGTGTTAGTACTTCCTCAAAGGTAACAACTTGTTGAGTCCCAATCAAATAAAGTTATGAAGAGCATCTCCACCCCTAATACAGAATTGCTATTTAAGAAGCCACCTTTTGAATACTTTTACAGAAGACTGCATCAAACCATAAAGATTTGGGAGCAAAACCAAATGCTTATTAAAGTAGACTGGAATGCATTTAAATTTGATTCCATCTAAATGAGGCTAAGTCATAAGAGAGGTCTCCCTTGCTTTTGTTGTACTTCTGGATTCATTTTTTTCCATTTTTTTCTGAAGTGTCTACTAATTACAAGTATCAAATAATTGCAGCATACCATCATCAGAATCTGCAGATGTGTGTGTTCCTGGCCTGTTCTGTAACAGCTGATTAGAAAGACCACTGCAAGAAAAGTACCCTTTCTCTAGTATTTGAATGAGAACTTGCATTCCCGTTACCTTTGACAGAAAGAGATCCCATGTTTCACTGCACGTGGACGCATGTTTTGCTGATGTGAGAGTGTATTGGTTGATGTCAGCTGTGGGTGGCTCAGTAAAGAGAGAAGCTCCTGAAGATGCTAAGCCCTCACTTTCCAAAGAAGCAGAGGGGTACAGCCTTCTCAGGAAAGACTGACAGCTAGCTCACTCCAATCGCTTTATTCAAATGTCATACAAGGTTAACTGGGGCTGGGAAAGGTTCCAGCTACCAAAGTTATCTTGCTCTTGCTGCCTGTGAGACAACCCACAAAAATCTCAGCCCCTTTGACCATGGCTAGCCATAATGAAAAGTAAGAACTCCAGTTTTGCTAAGAGCATCTGAGGATCAAGATTAGCACAGCTGCAAGCTGTCATGTAGCACCAAGTGCAGAGTTCTATCGAGACAGCATTTCTTCAAGGTTCAGTCTCAACAATTTCTCAGCCTTTACTGATTGGCCCAAACATAACAAAGGCTTTGCTGAAGCATATCACTGAAAGCCAGACACAAAGGGTTTAGCATACACTTCTCTTTTTTTTTCCATTTTTTATTAGGTATTTAGCTCATTTACATTTCCAATGCTATACCAAAAGTCCCCCATAACCACCCACCCCCACTCCCCTGCCCACCCACTCCCCCTTTTTGGCCCTGGCATTCCCCTGTACTGGGGCATATAAAGTTTGCATGTCCAATGGGCCTCTCTTTCCAGTGATGGCCGACTAGGCCATCTTTTGATACATATGCAGCTAGAGTCAAGAGCTCCGGGGTACTGGTTAGTTCATAATGTTGTTCCATCTATAGGGTTGCAGATCCCTTTAGCTCCTTGGCTACTTTCTCTAGCTCCTCCATTGGGAGCCCTGTGATCCATCCATTAGCTGACTGTGAGAATCAACTTCTGTGTTTGCTAGGCCCCGGCATAGTCTCACAAGAGACAGCTACATCTGGGTCCTTTCAATAAAATCTTGCTAGTGTATGCAATGGTGTCAGCCTTTGGATGCTGATTATGGGGTGGATCCCTGGATATGGCAGTCTCTACATGGTCCATCCTTTCATCTCAGCTCCAAACTTTGTCTCTGTAACTCCTTCCATGGGTGTTTTGTTCCCAATTCTAAGGAGGGGCATAGTGTCCACACTTCAGTCTTCATTCTTCTTGAGTTTCATGTGTTTAGCAAATTGTATCTTATATCTTGGGTATCCTAGGTCATACACTTCTCTTAAAGCCAGACATAGCTTTACTATACACATCACTACAAGAGTCAGACAGGAACAGTTTTCTGATTCTTTTTACAGTATTGTCTTTGCTGTATTCTCACTGATGGCTGCTAGATTTGAACATGTTTTGGTTTTTGTTTTTCCTATTTGATAATGTCAAGGATCTTCATCTCCTTCCTTTTGCTTTGTTTTTTTTTTTTTTTCATGTAAGAATGTGACAGGAAGGTGGAATAAACATTGATTTTGTGCCTTCTTTGGCAATTTGGGGGAGAGCGATTTTATAACTGCAAGGCTTTGCTATGAATCTAGGCATCTCATTCAAATCAGGCACCTATGTTTGTGATTCCCTAAACACAATTATGAACTGTAAAAAGCATAGCTTCACAATACTCCTAACTGGAATTAGTAAGCCTGCCTCTCTCACTATCTTGATGCTGTATTATAGGATTTTTCTTACATAAGTTATGTAGCTTTGGTTAAAAATAGCTCATATTGGTCAGAATACAAAATTGTAAGTAAAATATATAAGCAAATTGATTTTTAGACAACTATAATTGTCCTTTCATTTCCCCATCTCTGTAGAAAGACTTCTTATAGCAACCTATTTTCTTATATCTTCTTACAGTGGCTTCTACATGAACAGCCTATATGTGTTACACTAAGTTACTGTCATGCAAATTACAATCTTGATGAATATATATATATATGTATGTATGTATATATATGTATATATATACATACATACAGACAGACATATATATTATAAAGTGATGTGGCTCTCTTTATGTAAAGGTATTTCAGACTTCTGCACTTTGAATATGTTAATAATGTATGTTGAATGTGTTAAAAGTTTATGAGAATCGTGGTTTTGATGTATTACGCTTTGATAGAGAAAGTAGCTCTAAAATTCATTGTTGGACTTGAGATGTTTTATCTTACCTGTCAGAAGGATAGCAAAAGCAAGGAAATTGTAAGTGTGGGGTAGTATAACCTTTAAGAACTTTTTTTTAATGTTACTATCTGACCAAAACAGAATAAATCATCTTCAGAGATATTGGTCAATTATTGAAGAACAGATAACTGCAATCTTGACAATTTGATCTATTCTTTGCTTGCACAATCCTAAAGAAAACTTGAAGATATTTAGTCTGAAACACACAAGTATGCAATTTAAATCCTGAAAATGTGGTGCCAGGTTATGTGTATGCGTCTCCACTGCACTGCCCAAGGGTCACCAGCAAGCCGTTCAGGGAAGGCAGAACACAGTCCATAATAGGGGTCTCAGTCCATGTTTTCTCCAGGGGGAAACAGCAGGGACTGGGACCCTTGCTGTGGTTCCCAGCCTCCCTTGTGTCATGAATTGGTCCGCAGGTTTGCACTTCTCCCAGGGCGTTCACACTCCAGGCAAGAAGGAGACAGCAAAGCCAAAGATGGAACAGGAGATGCAAGCCCAGGATGTGGGCAGAACCTGTTTTGGTTCCAAATGAGTGTGGAGAGTACAAGAGGCTGAGAGACAGTAGGCTTATTCCTGGAGACTTAGGCACTATTCTTTACCATGGGTCACACGGCCCCCAATGGAGGAGCTAGAGAAATTACCCAAGGAGCTAAAGGGAACTGCAACCCTATAGGTGGAAAAACAATATGAACTAACCAGTACCCCAGAACTCTTGTCTTTAGCTGCATATGTATCAAAAGATGGCCTAGTCGGCCATCACTGCAAAGAGAGGCCCATTGGACTTACAAACTTTATATGCCCCAGTACAGGGGAACCCCAGGGCCAAAAAGGGGGAGTGGGTGGGTAGGGGAGTGGGGGTGGGTGGGTATGGCGGACTTTTGGGATAGCATTGAAAATGTAAACGAGGAAAATACCTAATAAAAAAAATTTAAAAAAAGAAAGAAAGAAAGAAAGAAAGAAAGAAAGAAAGAAAGAAAGAAAGCCTCCCCCATTCTGATGCTTGATGAAGGAGAGCGTCCTTGTTTGTCCAAACTATTTTATTTGATGGTGACTGTGAGTGCATGTGTGCATGTGTGTTTGTGTGTTTGTGTGTTTGTGTGTATGTGTGTATGTGTGTATGTGTGTATGTGTGCATGTGTGTATGTGTGTTTGTGTGTATGTATGTATGTATGCTACAGTATATATGTTTTATGGAAATAAGATGTGAATTCACCAGGAAAGAACAAGAGCCCAAAAGGCAGAGGAGAAGTGTTCATGTGTGCACTAGCCAGTTACCTCTGGAAGAGCAGCTGCATGGATTCAGGATGCACTTCATGCACACTGGGTGCCATGCTGGATGGCTGTGGAAAGTCATCTCTTACTAAGTCCTAATCAAAATGCTTCTAGAGAACTCCACACTGAGTCAGGGCTTTCTGTTCCCAAGCAAACCACAGCACTGATCTCCATCTGTTTTTCTCTGACTCTTAAAACATCCTTCCAAATTGAAAAACAAAGCACAAAATCATCTTAATTGCCTTGCCAAAGGATTGGAAAGGAGCACCACTTTTTGTTCAAAAGACAACTTCAGAAAACAAAAGAGAAGCCTCAAATGGGCCAAAAGCCACAAATTGAAAAACAAAAGAAAAACAAGGCTGGCTGTCTACTGCCAGCAGGAGTTCACCAGGGAGAGGAGCTCTGACTCCAAAATAGTCACTTTTCCATTTTGTCAATGATGGCAAAAGGCCATGGGTGCTGGCTAAAGGAAGGAAAGGATGTTCCAGGAAGAAAACAGGTCTATTTGTTGCAAGAACTGCATTCTCACTTGTATCCAATGCTGATAACTGGCAGCAGAAACTCTGGGAGGGTCACATCTATGTGGTGACACAAGAAGCTTTTTCCAGGGTCTAGCACACTCTTACCAAAGCCTCTTGCCCTGGTTCACTATCTCATCTAAATGCTCACTCGCATTAAGGGACAACATGGTGTAATTGGAAATGGACAGACACATTTACTTGTAGTTTTGGCCATAACTGGAGAAAGAGAAAGTCTCAGCTACATTCCACCAGGCCCATAGCACTCTCAGACCAAATAGAAGGATGAAAGATAGGAAAATACACACTTTAGTGTCAGCTGTGGGCCCAGTTTCTAGGAGATGGGACATGGTCGTTTTCCTCCAGTGCCAGAGATGATGCCCTTTGGGTGGGCCATTTTCACTCACTGTTTGGTAGTTCCTGCAGGGAGTCTTGCTTCTTATGGCCCCTTTACAGTTAAGCGTGACAACATTTAAGAAAAAAACATTCAAACAAAGCAGAACGATCCCTTTTGCTTATTTACCAAGGATAAAAACAGATGATTATAGCTAGTTCAGTTTAAAGATCTTAGTTGGTTTCATTTTACACTTTTGAGTTGGGTAAGGCTTTTCTATAAAGCAAGATCAGTCTTCTTATGGCATGAGCAGGAGTTGAATTTTATAGACAGTGAAAGAATGGATAAAACAGAATCAAATAATATGAAACAGATTGATCACCAGGTATGGATTCACACCTATAATCTAAGCAGTCGGGAGGCTGTGGTGTGAAGATTGCTGTCAGTTTGAGGTCGACTTTAGCTGTACAATGAGCTCCAGCTTAGGTTATAGTGTGAGACATTGTCTCAAACCAAACCAAACCAAACCAGCAGAACAAAATAGAAATAATTTCAAAATTCTCTTTCTCTGTAAGGTTGTTATCATGATGCTATGACTAAAACTCCAGCACATTCTGACGACTAAAGGAGAGGCTTAAGAAAGTTTTATTCAAGGCAGCTTAACTGGGAAGAGCAGATGCTGAGGCTTAGTGACCTTAGGTGTGTTTTCATGGAGCTGAGATTTCTTAGTGATGCCCTTTGTCTCTCTTGTTCTGCTAAGCCACTGACCCAAAGCATATTGGCTCAGGAAAGAAGTTATGTGGCAGGAACTGAAAAAGAGACCCGAGAGAGGTTCCACTTAATTGGATAGTTCTCACATAATTTTTTGTTTTTCGTTTTTTTGTTTTTGTTTTGTTTTTTGTTTTTTATCCAGGCCCAGCCACCCAGAATGTAAATGCCCAGGTGAGCTATGCCTTGACTTATCACATCAATTAAGAAAATACCCCACAAAGGTTCATGGGCCAGTCGGGTGATGCCAATTCTTTAACAGAGAATTCCTCTTCTCAGGTACAACTGGGTCTTTGTCAAGTTGATAAAATACAAGAAACATATCGTGCAAATGAAACGGAAGCAGCATTGAAAGTCTGAGTAGCTGGTGGGCATCCCTGCACATGAGCCTGTGGGTAGCTGACAGATCAGCTGGTTTAAAAGCAAGGCTGGTGGTCTAGTCAATCATGGTCGCTGTTCTGGTGCTAAACCAGATTCTGGAGAAAGCTCTATTGTTGTTAAGACTTGAGAGGAGCTTGGTGGCTGATTATGGGATGGATCCCCGGGTGGGGTAGTCTCTGGATGGTCCATCCTTTCGTCTTAGCTTTGTCTCTGTAACTCCTTCCATGGGTATTTTGTTCCCTATTCTGACACTACTGCATATGCCAGCAAGATTTTGCTGAAAGGACCTTGATATAGCTGTCTTGTGAGGCTATGCCAGTACCTGGCAAACAGAAGTGGATGCTCACAGTCATTTATAGGATGGAGGGCCTCCAATGGAGAAGCTAGAGAAAGCACCCAAGGAGCTGAAGGGATCTGCAACCCTATAGGTGGAACAACAATATGAACTAACCAGTACCCCCAGAGCTTGTTTCTCTAGCTGCATATGTAGCAGAAGATGGCCTAGTCAGCCATCATTGGGAAGAGAGGCCCCTAGGTCTTGCAAACTTTATATGCTGCATGCAGTACAGGGCCAAGAAATGGGGGTGGGTGGGTGGGGGAGCAGGGGGAGGGGAGGGTATAGAGAACTTTAGGGATAGCATTTGAAATGTAAATAAAAATATTTAATAATAATAATAATAATAATAATAATAATAATAATAATAAAGACTTGAGAGGAGCAATGCCGCCTCAGTAATGTGCTGGCTTTATGATAGGGGCAGCCTCTGTTTCCAATAGAAACTAATTGCTCCCACTTGGGCATGTGATCTCATTATGTGGTTATTTGTCCTTCCAGGCTTAATTCCCAGCTATAAAGATGTTTAACAACCAGTCCTGACATTCCTAGAATCCAAGGTAACTTCATAAGGGAGTTATTTAGGAAAGAAAATATTTTAAAGAGATAAAACAGAGCCAGAGAAAGGCCAAAATGGAATTAATTAGGTCAGTTACAGGAACCCCATCATTCCTTCAGGGTGAGTAGAGGGAGACAGAACTACAGAAAAAGAGGAAAAGTAGAGGGAGACAGAACTACAGAAAAAGAATGGATTGCCAAGTATAGTGGTGTGTACTCAAGGTCCCAACTCTTTGGAGGCTGGGAAACTGAGGTTGGCCTGGGCAATATGATAAGATCCTGACTAAAACCAGACAAGAAACCCCTAAGTTGAACAAATTCTGATGGTAGTTTTCACCATCAGCCTGACTGGGCTTGGAATCCATCACTTGGGAGATCCACCTCTGGATGCCTGGGAGGGTGTTCCCAGAATGGTCTCTATGGGACCTGTACCACAGTGCGTACAGCATCATTTCATAGGCTGGCTTCCTAAAGGAAAATTAAGGCCAAGGAGGAGGTAGCTCTGCATTACTATTCATCTCTGCCTTGACTTCGAACACAACGCATAATTCATCAAGTCAATCTCCTGCCATCATGCTGTGCCCACAGTGACAGATTGAATCATTTCAAACTTTGAAACAAAATGAACTCTTCTAACCTTGAATTGCTCTTGGTCAGGACACAGTGCTGAGAAAACTGATGAGCATAGGTTACTCAGCTTGTCCTCCTGAAATTCTCTTATCAGATACTTTGTGGACAACAATAGAAAAAAAAAAAAAAGTAAAGAGTTTGCAAATAAAACGACGCTGATTGGTTAATGTCACATCTCCAGCCTGGCTCATCCAAGTTGTTTTAGTAAGAAGTAAAGGATGCAAAATCAAACAGTGGGAATGCTCATCTCACAGGTGTTGTTCAGTTTGGAAAATTTGACCCTCCTTCAGTTTTCCTGATTTTTAAAAGTGTACTTATTACTTATCCATTTTGAAGATCTAAGGAGGGTCAAATGGCAACTTAGTCTTAATTTTGTGATGGAAACTGTTTGCATAACTAATTTGATTTTTATCCTCGATTTTGAGCTCCAGTACATGAGCTTAAGCTGGAATTATGGCTTCCTATAAATTTTCTTAACACAATTTTTGCATACCTTTCTTAGCAGAAAGAAAGAAAGATCAGTAACTGGAGGATCAGAGCCAAAGTGCCTTGGGGCAGACAGGACAGGGTCTGACAGAGGAGTCATCACACAGTGCTTTAAGTGAGAAAAGGGCCATTCCTGGAAAATCACTGAAATGCTAAGAACAAGGCTCTCCTAAGTCTTGAACCACAAGTAACAGGGGTTAAAGACAAAAGACAGACAGACAGACAGACAGACAGACAGGCAGACAGACAGACAGGAAGAGCTCTGACCAGGACTCTTAACTGTGTTATTGATTGTGAATCAAAAAGATCACTGAAAAAAACCAACTTGATGAAAGGGTATATATAAAGGGTCTTAGGGTTGTCATTGCTGTGAACAGACACCATGACCAAGGCAACTTTTATAAAGGAAAATTTTAACTAAGGCTAGCTCACAGGTTCAGACTTTCAGTCCATTATCATCAAGGTGGGGACATGGCAGCATCTAGGCAGGCATGGCACAGGAGATGCTGAGAGTTCTACATCTTACTCCACAGGCAAACAGGAGAAGGCTCATTTCCAGGCAGCTAGGAGGAGGGTCTCAAAGCCCACACCCACAGTGATCTCACTTCCCCCAACAAGACTATGCCCTACTCCAACAAGGCCACACCTCCTAGTAGTGCCCATCCATGGGCTAAGCATATTCAAACCACCACATAGGGTTTGAAAATTACTTATTATTATTATCATTTTTCTTGTTATTACTGTCGTTATTGAAAGATTAATATAATTCAGAGTCTGGAACAGAAGATATGGTCCAAATCCCAAACCTACAGTGTTGACATCTATAGGTAGGATAGTGATGCTATTTACATATTCATGTCATTATTTGTAAATCTATATATATGTTTGGCAACTATTTGGCTAATTTAAAAAGACATTTGGTTGTAATTTCTATTGCAAATATTCTGGACAGTAAAACTGAGGTTAATAATAATACAAAGCTCTGCAGCTATACATGCCTTTCATTATCTTTCAATCCAGAGCTTCAGAAAAATCAAAGAAAAAAATAACTGAATATAATATATGTTTGCATTAATAAATAAAATACTTAATAATGGCAGCTTTTATAAAATTATGCATAGCTGCTAACAGGTTCAGTAGATCTTTTTCCTCTGTTTCCCAAGCTTTGTTTCTTCTCTTCTGTGCCCTGACTCATTTCTTATGAGACAGGAGAACATCTTCTAGCTCCAAGCTGCTTTCCAATGAACAGCAAACTGGTCATGTGATCTCTGACCTCTTGTCTTGGTTTCCTGTTAATTACTAATTATGCTGTAGGACCAGAACACTGGGCTCTTGCAGAGATGATACACAAACATCGGTGAGCATGAGAGCATGGCTGAAGGACAGAAGGCCTCCCTAGAATGATGTTAAACAGACACAACTGTGAGCCTTAGTCACTGCCCTATTGCTCTGAAGAGACACCATCATCGGGGCACTTCTTATAAGAGAACTGCTTTACTTGGAGCTTGCTTAAAGTTTCAGAGATTTGGTCCATTGTTGTCTCAGCAGGGAGCATGGTAGCACTCAGGCACAAGTGGCTGAGAGCTCTCCTTCTGGATCAGCAGGCAGGCAGCAGGAAAAGAGAGTCTCTGGGCTTGATCTGGGGCTCAAAGCCCACTGCCCATGGCACACTTCCTCCAAAAGGCCATGTCACCTCATCCTGCTAAGTACTGTGACTCCCTGATAACTAAGCAGGAGCAAAGTAACGTAGTGGTTTTTACATTGAGTATATTATTGGTTATGAGTTATAAATGATAGAGAAATTAATTTTAAAACTCACTTTTGGGTAACATTTTCATTAAATAGACCACTAAAATTAGCATTCAAGAGAACTAAAAATCACATAAAAGCAAAGTTCAATCTTACTTTAGTAATTTCTGCTGGCTTTGTGCCCAACCCTTCTGAACGCCCCCCCCACCTCCCCAATAACTTAGAAATTCGGGTTTTGGTGCCATCTACTGCCCATTCTTGGCATAACAAGCAAAATAAATTTACAGTTTTCCATTTTGTTTCTAGCAAATACCATTTAACAAAGTGATAACAATAAAGTAGAAATCACACTGGCACTGAAAATTCTGTATAACTAAACCACCAAAGAATGTAAATATTGTTAAAATAGTGACGTAGGAAACAGCCTACAACAGTCAAGGAGAGCTTACTAGTCCCACATTGACAGCTGGGCTCAGAAGAGACATCACACAGCAAAGTCTTTAGAAAAACTATACCATTGACTTTTTGTGGTTTTCATGTGTGTATGTGAGTGTGTGTCTAGAGAATGACATTGGGTGTTCCCTAAATCACTTTTAAAATAAGGGCAAATTCTCATTTATTTTTCTCACATATACTACAGTCTGTCCCTTTCCTTCCCCCAAACCTCTCCCCTCCCCCTCCCCTTTCCCCAGATCCACCCTCGTTCCCCTCCTCTCAGAAAAGCACAGGCCTCCCAGGAGCATCAACCAAATATAGCACAACAGGGGACAATAAAACTCAGCACATGTCATCATATCAAGGCTTGGACAACAAGGCAGGTCAGTGGAGGAAAAGGGTCCAAAAGGAAAGCAAAACATTCAGAGAGAGCCTTTGCTCCCACTGTTAGGAATCTCACAAGACTGCCAAGCTACAGAACCATAACATAAATGCAGAAGACCTAGATCAGACTCGCACTGGGCCTCTGCACTCTGTGATTCCCCACGGGTCCTTGTCAGTTGATTCTGGTGTAATGTTCTATCTTTCTTTATTTTTTTAAATATATTTTCTTTATTTACATTTCAAATGTTATCCCCTTTCCTAGTTTCCCCTCCGAAAATCCCCTATCCCCTCCTCCCTCCTCCTGCTCCCTAACCTACCAACTCCCATTCCTGATCCTGGCATTACCCTATCCTGCATTAAGGGGGGAACAGGAAGATCCTGGGAGGTAGAGAGGGACCGGGGAGGGAGAGTGTCAGGGCACTCTGGTGGAGTCAGCTTGTGAGGCAGAAATGCCAAAAAGCTGCTCATGAGAAATGAATTTCTAGGACTCTCCTCCTGGATATTCTGGCGAAAGCCAACTCTCCAGTTTTGATCGATTTGTCAGGCGAAAAACCTGGAAGTTGTTTCACGAGGATTAGAGTCCAGGGAAAATTTCCTCCCAGAGTTATGGCATCTCTTTCCCTAACCCATTATATTCAAATTTCCACCACATTAATCTAGTGTATAGATTCACGTACACTCTATGTAGTATTACCTTATAGTTAATGCCTTTTAAGATTGTATTCTAACATAGCTAAAGCCTTTTCCCAGTGTTCTTAGATTCCAGATAGCAGCAAGGAGCTTAACCTATTCAGTAACTAATTAAGCTCTACCATAAAACATCTGTCATTTACTCAGCTGTCTGTAGATAGAGACTAAAAGTCTCACTGAGATAGAAATCTTTTACTACAGGCTACATTCCATGTCAAGTATAAGTTGATATACTACCCTGATAAGGGGGAACTCTCCAGACAGGATAAGTTTTACTAGACCTAAGAATTTAGAGCTCCTGATAACACACTACTCTTAAGGCCTATCAAGAGTTAACAACCCCCTGATGCTTTTAGGCTGATCCTAGGCAGGGCTTGTTATCCCTAATGTAAACATTTAATTAGTCCCTGCAAATTCCTTTCTGCTGTAACTGGTGAATTTCAGTGTATCTTGTCTTTTTGTGATTTGTATCCTCTGATAATTCGTTGTAATATAAGTCTAAAGCTCAACCAGAACATTACATTCAGATCCAACACCATTCTCGCATGTTCGACTGCTTGTCAATACATCCTAATCTTTGCTCATCTACTCTAGAGACTCTTTCCTACGCAGGCACAGGGGACCAGAGGGCCTGCGGCACATGGTGCCTTCAAACAGGGACACCAGAGTAGATTAGTCTTTTCTTTTCTTTCTTTTTTTTTCTTTCTATTCTTTATTTTCTCAGGCAAAGATAGGACCTCGTCGACCGTGCTTCAGGTGGGCTGATCGTATATCAGTTAAGAAACGAGTAAGTTTTTATCATGGGGCAGTCAAAATCAAAAGGGAATATTAAAGCATGTGTAGATGCCTCACTGGCTGTAATGCAGGAATTAGCTTACGCCACAGAAAGGAAAGGGAAGAAATTCGGCGCTACGTGTGGAATTACATGTTTCGGTTGCAAGAAACCGGGGCACCTGAGAAAAGATTGTAAAAATCTCTCAGGAGACAAGAAGAGCATTCCTTTGGGTCCCTCCCAGTGTTGTGACAAGCACTGGAGAAGTGAATGTAAATCAAAGTCCCATAAGGATGGGACTCTGCTCACTAAGAAGCAGGTAAGGCAAAAAGAACTAAAGGGGCAGTCTCAGCCCCGTTCAGAAACTGTGGAGCTCATTATAGTGAAAGATCCTGGCAGAATGTAAAAGACACAGAAGCCCTGAAATTGGCAAGATAGACATCAGTGTTAGCAGAACTAGCTTCACTGATTTAGAAAAATAGAGGTGCACAATGCTCTGGCTACTCCTTGAACCTGTGTGTCTGCCAAAGTTCTTGCCAGGTGTGTGCCCATTGCTGCACCTTCATTAGAATCTTTCCTTGTACCCCTCCCATACCCATTTCTTGAGAATAGACATTGTTTAGATCTGGAAATCCCCTAATCTCCCCCTTCTTTCCACCTGAGGGCCTATAAAAACTGGGAACTCTTTCCCCTCGAGGACGACTCCTCTACCCCTGCGTGGGATATGAGTCGTCCCCAGAGCTCTGGCTTTCCCCGAATAAAGCCTCATGTGGTTTGCAACAAGCTCGGTCTGTTGTGAGTTCTTGGGTGTCCGCTATTGTCCTGAGGCCTGAGCGAGGGGCTCCTCTCAGAGTCTTTCATTTGGGGGCTCGTCCCGGAATTGGCGTAACCACCCATGTCTCCGAAGACCCACTTGGAGGTGAAATTTTTGTCCAAAAATATTTCCGTAAGCCGGCTAGGTTCTGTGCTGAAATTTGCAGCTGCGACGTTTCGTGAGAAATGGAGACCTTTGCCTCAGGATGAGGCACTGAGTGTTAACAGCAGACATGCTGGAATCACCGGCTGCTGCTCGCTCTGGGGGACGCCCTGAGCGAGGGGAAGGACTCTAGGAGTCCATCTGAGGCAGGGAGTATACTCCCTCGACCATCTGCATTTCTGAGTTGGTTTTGTCTGTTTGATGGAAAACAGGCATCTGTCAGTGTGTGTTTGTTTTTTGTGTCTGTTTCCAGGCATTTGTCAGTGTGTATTTGTTTTTTGTGTCTGTTTTCAGGTATTTGTCAGTGTGTATTTGTTTTTTGTGTCTGTTTTCAGGCATTTGTCAGTGTGTGTATGTGTGTTTTCTGTGTTTGTTTTGTGTTTTCCGTGGTACTGTAACGACCCCCCTAAGTTTGACTTTAGACCACTGGACTGAAGTTAGATCAAGGGCCCATAATCTTTCAGTAGAAATTAAGAAGGGACCTTGGCAGACTTTCTGCGCCTCCGAGTGGCCGACTTTTAATGTAAAATGGTCACTGGAAGGGACTTTTGGTTTACTCTTATCTTTGAAGTTAAAGCCATTGTTTTTCAGAGTGGACCTAGGTCCCACCTGGATCAACAGCCTTACCTCATTCAGAATTCACCGCCATAAATCAAACCATGGGTTCCCCCATGCCTCTCAGAGCCCTCCCCCGGCTGCTCCCATGCACTCGAGTGGGTCAGCACAGTGCCCTTGCTTTCTGCCCTAAGAAGCAGTCCCTGCAACCGGCTCTGAGATTGCTAAAGGCACAGTCTGAGGACTGAGGACCTACAGCTGGGACCCGGAGCCGACAAGCCCAGAGTTCCCCAGCAGATGAAGCTCCTGACACCACTTCTGCCTTTTCCTTTGTGAGCTGTGGGTAACCCGCCCACAGACAGGCAGTCTCTGCGGACCCTTCAATATTCGCCTTTCTCATCGGCTGATCTGTACAATTGGAACGCTGCGTTCCCTCTGGACCGGCCAGATTAGAACTACAACACGGCACAAAGTAAGGAGAGGTTGACAGTTTACTGGCCGGGCTCTAGTCTAAAGGGAGCAATGAGACGCCCCACCAATTTGGCTAAGGTAAGAGAAGTGATGCAGGGCCTTACAGAGCCCCCACCTGTTTTTCTAGAAAGATTGATAGAAGCTTATAGATACTATACTCCTTTTAACCCGACCTCTGAGGGTTAACAAGCCGCGGTTGCTATGGCTTTTAAAGATTACATGCCATGGCTTTACAAGATTTAGCTAAGGAAGCAGAGAAGGTGTATCACAAGAGAGAAACAGAGGGAGAATACAGGAGAGGAATTTAAGCAGGATTTTGGCCACAGTAGTGGGGGAACGTGAAGGAAGGAACAGGCCAGAGAATAGACAGACAGGGTACTTGGGCAACAAGGAACCCAGACCTGAAAGAAGAAGATCTGTCCAGAAGATTTTAGAGAAGGACCAATGTGCCTATTGCAAGGAAAAAGGACATTGGGCACGAGAATGCCCAAAGAAAAAGGGAAGGGCCCCCTAAGGTCCTGACTCTGAAAGATGATAAATAGGGGAGAAGGGGCTCAGGCCCCCTCCCTGAGCCTAGGGTAACCCTGATGGTGAAAGAGACTCCCATGGACTTTTTAATTGACACAGGGGCAGAACATTCTGTGTTGAAACATCCACTGAGAAAATTAAAAAATAAAAGAACCATAGTGATTGGAGCCACTGGTCAGAAACAATACCCCTGGACCACTGCATGCACTGTAGATCTGGGGAAAGGCCAAGTGAGTCATTCCTTCTTGGTCATTCCTGAGTGTCCCACACCGCTTCTAGGAAGAGATCTTCTGACTAAATTAAAGGCCCAGATTAGATTTACCTAAGAAGGGCCGAGAGTAACTTGGGAATCTCCCACCTCCATAGTCTTAGCCCTGCAGCTTGAGGAAGAATACGGATTGCATGAAGGCATAAAGCAAACAGAGGTGCCAGACCTAAAAGACTGGTTGACTGCTTTCACTAGAGCATGGGCAGAGACTGCAGGCATGGGAATGGCTGTCAGAGTTCCCCCTGTGGTTGTGGGACTGAAGACGGATGCAACCCCTATAGGAGTGCAACAATATCCAATGAGCCGTAAAGCAAGAGATGGAATCAGGCCACATATTCAGAGACTATTACAATTAAGTATTTTGGTACCTTGCCAGTCATCCTGGAATACGCCTTTACTGTCGGTAAAGAAACCTGGCACGAGTGACTACTGACCAGTCAAAGACCTGAGAGAGGTCAATAAGAGGGTCCAAGATATTCACCCAACTGTTCCTAATCCCTATAACCTCCTCAGCTCACTCCCTCCAGAGCGAAAATGGTATACAGTACTTGATTTAAAAGATGCTTTCTTTTGCCTAAAGTTACATCCCTCCAGCCAGCCCATATTCGTCTTTGAGTGGAGAGATCCTGACACTGGACAAACAGGACAATTGACCTGGATGTGGTTACCCCAGGAGTTCAAAAACTCCCCCACCCTTTTTGATGAGGCTCTACATCGAGATTTAGCCTCCTTCTGAGCTGAAAACTCCCAGGTAACTCTGCTTCAATATGTTGCTCCTTGCTGCAACCAAGGAAGAGAATGCTGGCAGGGGACCAAGAGATTGCTAGCAGAACTGGGTGAGTTGGGTTACCAGGCCTCTGCTAAAAAAGCCCAGCTATGTCAGATGGAAGTGGTCTACCTGGGATATACCCTCCAGGATGGAAAACGGTGGCTGACAGAGGCTAGAAAAAGGACTGTGACTCAAATACCAACTCCGGCTACTCCAAGACAGGTGAGAGAATTCTTGGGCAACGCTGGGTTCTGCAGACTTTGGATACCTGGGTTTGCAACACTGGCCGCCCCCTGTACCCCCTGACCAAGGAAAGTGGAGAATTTAGATGGACATCAGAACATCAGAAAGCCTTTGAAAATATTAAGAAGGCCCTGCTGACTGTGCCAGCCTTGGCACTGCCAGATCTAACCAAGCCCTTCATCCTCTATGTTGATGAGAGGACGGGGGTGGCCAGAGGCGTTCTTACTCAGGCTCTAGGGCCGTGGGAGAGGCCAGTGGCATATTTGTCTAAGAAGCTGGACCCAGTGGCCAGCGGATGGCCCACATGTTTAAAGGCCATTGCTACAGTAGCCCTACCCATTAAGGATGCTGACAAATTAACTCTGGGAGAGCAAATAACTGTGGTAGCCCCCCACTCTCTTGAAAGCATTATCCGTCAGCCCCCAGACCGATGGATGACAAATGCCTGGATGACTCACTACCAGAGGCTGCTGCTGACTGAACGGGTAGTGTTTGCTCCTCCTGCTATTCTCAACACTGCCTGCAAAGTGATCTACGTGACCAGCCATGGCCAGGTGTTCCAAACTGGAACACAGACGGAAGCAGTTTCCTAGTGGAAGTTTTTGTAGATACCTTTTCAGGATGGGTGGAGGCCTACCCAACAAAAAAGAAACTGCCAATGTTGTGGTTAAGAAAATCCTAGAAGAAATTTTTCCTCGGTTTGGAATACCTAAGGTAATAGGGTCTGACAATAAACCCACCTTTGTTGCCCAGGTAAGTCAGGGACTGGCCATCCAACTGGGGATTGATTAGAAATTACATTGTGTTTATAGATCCCAGAGTTCAGGCTAGGTAGAAAGAAAAAAAAAACTTGACTAAATTAATCTTAGAGACCAGCGGGAATGACTGGAAAGCCCTCCTTCCCTTTTCTTTGTTCCGTGTTAGGAACACACCAGGAAAATTTAAGCTTACTCCATATGAAATCCTGTATGGGGGAGGGGGGCTCCCCCGCTCACTGAAGTAAAGAGAGTGTTAGATCCTTTAAAATTTAACCCTGGTCCTTCATTGTTTACATGCATAAAAGCCCTAGAAGTGGTCAGAAACACCGCCTGAGAGCAGCTCAAAGAGGCCTACGAACCAGGAGACTTGATGATACCACACCAGTTCCAGGTGGGAGATGCAGTTCTCATCTGACGACATCGAGCTGAGAATCTGAAACCTTGTTAAAAAGGCTCTTGCATCGTGCTACTGACCACCCCCACTGCTGTCAAAGAAGAAGGCATCTATTCATGCCTTTCACGTAAAGCGAGCTCCTGAAGAATAAACCCCCTTGGTTGACCACTCTCATTTCTACTCTGATAGACCCTCTAATAATTTTGCTCTTACTGCTGACGTGTGGCCCACTAATTCTTAATAATCCAATGACCTTTGTTAGAGAGAGGATTGGTGCTGTCCAGCTGTTAGTATTAAGACAACAATACCAGTCTCTGCAGAACCTTGAAAAAGAGGTTGCAGTTTAGTTCTAAGATTAGAACTAGTAACTAGAAGAAGTTTTATCTGGGGAATGAAAGATCCTGGCAGAATGTAAAAGACACAGAAGCCCTGAAATTGGCAAGATAGACATCAGTGTTAGCAGAACTAGCTTCACTGATTTAGAAAAATAGAGGTGCACAATGCTCTGGCCACTCCTTGAACCTGTGTGTCTGCCAAAGTTCTGACCAGGTGTGTGCCCATTGCTGCACCTTCATTAGAATCTTTCCTTGTACCCCTCCCATACCCATTTCTTGAGAATAGACATTGTTTAGATCTGGAAATCCCCTAATCTCCCCCTTCTCCTTTCCCCCCTGAGGGCCTATAAAAACTGGGAACTCTTTCCCCTCGAGGACGACTCCTCTACCCCTGCGTGGGATATGAGTCGTCCCCAGAGCTCTGGCTTTCCCCGAATAAAGCCTCATGTGGTTTGCAACAAGCTCGGTCTGTTGTGAGTTCTTGGGTGTCCGCTATTGTCCTGAGGCCTGAGCGAGGGGCTCCTCTCAGAGTCTTTCATTAGGACACAGCTCCAGTTATAAGAAAAACTTCAAGTTGTAGATTCTGATACTTTAGGCTAAATTAAGCGTTATGGTTAAATTATGGTCAAAGTATAAAAAGAGACTTCATAAAAGTCAAAATATAGGTCACTTCTTACTGTTACCTTATTTACAATTTCCCAATCCTACATTGTGCTAAAAATTCGTAGAAAAGGTTTTATTGAAAGTTAAGTCATCTCCTAAAACATATATAATTCGTTCCATAAGTGGTATTTTTGTTGGTTACAGAAAATAGCATTTTTGCAGGTGACTATAAAATATATGACTAAGTGTGGACTGATGATGGCTTCAAAAAGATTCAGCATGGTAAACTTTTAGGCTATTTGAGACATTTAGTGTATAGAGATTGTGTGTTTTCTCAAAAATTTGCCCTCAGATTAAATAAATTAGAAGTTTAGATGCTTGCCAGAAACTGTTAGAAAATTTTAGATTTTAATCTTGATTTGACAACCTGTCTCTTACAAGCAGGAAAGGAAAAGAAAGGGATAAAAGAAAATGGATTTTAAAATTCTCCCGGGGACAGAGAGAAATTGGGGGACGCCCTGTTTCATTCTCTCTGGCCCCTACAGGAGAAATTCTTCACCCCCTATATGTGTTGTCTAATGTTTGGTGCACCAATCATGTCAATTCATGTATGTCTTTTGTTTCATTGTCTGAATGATTATGTCATTGTCTGAATGACTGTTTTGTGTTTCATGTTGAAAAAATAAAACAAAAATAATGGTCAAAACTTTACCTGCTGATTCACTCTCAGTTTGCACAAAAGAGGCTGAGAGAGAGCCTTCACTATAGCCATAAATCAAGCACTGCAAGAGAGGCCCTGCTAGAAAACTGTTTTTAAAGAAAAGGAATCTGCAACCTCTTAGTTGTAAGGCAAATAAGCTGATAGTTGTTTTTTCCTAAAACTTTCTCTGCAAGTTTGTGATCATTGTGTTTAGCAAATAACAAATTGCTTCTTTATATTACAAGTATAGCTATAAAAGGTAAAACTCTTTAATTGATCTAAATTTATAAGATTCATGTAGCCACTTCATTTGGTTTTTAATTAGTCTTAAAGGTATAAATATGATCTAACATGTCTTGGTCATAGAGAATTGGTTTATAAGTTATTTGGGTATAATTAAAAAGATGTAACACTGGTTACAAAGTTAACTTAAAAGTAGTAACTCAGAGATAGAGTCATTTTCAAACAAAAGCACCTGGCATAAATCAGCCCAGAGAACTAGTCCTCTAAAGATACTTCTGAATTGAGATAACATTTTATGTAATTCTTATCTTTAAAGATAGACTTATAAAGATAAGATTTTAAAACAATGTCTCTTTAATGAAACATTAAACTGTCATACATTAATAAATTAACAGCCAATTTTTGTAAGGTGGTAGTGATGTTTTTAGTATTGATTTTAAGGAGAATAAATTGTTTAAAATTGGGTCTTACTTACCAAAAGTTATAGATATGTTCTAATATTGCAACAAAAACTTAAAAATTCTGGTTAAAATTGCCAGTGTCCCATTGACTGCAGTTTGCAGTTTAATCAAAAGCTTAAGACTTTTAACCCACCCATACTTAAGATTATTACTAGAATAATCAACTTATAAGAGTGCTAATGCTGCTCACTTGGGACATTCAGCCATACAAGACAAAGTAAAATTAACTAGATATATTCATCTTTGTGCAGAAATTAGACCCTCACACAATCAGTTTGACTATGGTTGCAGCATTGTAGGACCATAAAAGGTCATAAAAGAAAATGTTTAAGGTATAAGTCATCTTAAGAAAGATTGTCCAAAATCAGAGGCATGGACAAACAGTTAAATTGCTCCTTTAAAATCTGTCCTCATTGCAGGAGGGCAAGATGCTCAAATTAAAAAATATATACGTTTGGGTTAATACAAAGCTTAAAGCAGCCTCAGAAAAGCTTGTGCAAAGTTTCTTGCGTTTTACAGATTGCACCTAGAAAAGTTCTTAAAACTTCACCCTCCCTGCCTTCAGGGGAAATTTCTTTTAGCTAAACAACATTTTTTCTTTTCAGATCTACCCAGGTGTTGTTCATAATAAAGACTAAATTAAAGATTTATATAAGGTCAATCAGGCTATAAAACTTATAAAGGCATTACAAGATAACTTGCCTACTTCATGTAAAATTATTATAGATTTAAAAGTATTTTTTCCATTTATAAAGAGTTTACTTCTAGTGAACTGGTAACCATTAAAGGTTTTTACCCCTAGGTACGGCTAATATAGTCTTATATTATGTAAGAAATTTTCATTGTCCAGGCTTCAATACAAGAAGCAAAAAAGTTTAAATCTTTCAGTATATATTGTTTCCTAAGTGGAAAGTATTTTATTAACTAATGTCTCTAAAGAGAAGTTTAAAGTTCTGGAAAATAGTTGTTGCTTCATAAGATTCAGAGGCAATATCTTTTTTAATATCTAGAGTTTTAGTTATATTGAAAAATTGGTACAAATTTGCTTCAAAATTTTATTTTCCAAAAGCTTCCAGGAGATGTTAATTGACTAAGACCTCACCTTTAATTCACCACAGGAGAACCTAAGCCTTTGTTAGGTTCTATCTAGTGAGATTCAAATTAACTGGTGAGAACCAAAAAGGCTTTAACAGAGAGTAGAGAAAACTTCTATAATATATTAGTATCGATTGTAATTGATGGTAATCAAATATTAGCTACATATTCTAGTTATTGTTATTAAATGTGTCCACAGCTATTCTTTGACAAGAGAAAACATAAATGTAAAAATCATCTTTCTTCACCTCAAAGTTTTAGCATCCTATTATATATAAGGCTGCTGTGGTACTAATTAAGAATTAAAAATTCTTTTTTCCAAACAGCTATTAGTTATTACAAAATATTGATATTTAACCTATTGCATACCATCATTTTAAATAAAATTAATATTCATCCTAAAAATAAGCTAATTGCTTATTACACATGCTTATGTAAATTCATACATACATGCATCCCATTTACTGTATTTAAAAACAACCTTTCTATGGAAAGAAAAATATATGCAAATTGGATCACATGTTTATTCTTTTGAGTTTTTACCTGCTTCAGCACAGATAATTAAATTATGTGCAATAGATGGTGTTTTAAAATGTTAAAGATTGCCTGGTAAAAAACTCTTAAGGCAATGCCACGCTAGATTTATATCCCAGGTAGATTATAGATCTTATAAAAAAATTAATTGCCATATAATCTCATTCTTTACATCATCAAAATAGTAATGGCTCGAGATAATAATTTGGTATTTAAAATAAATAAATAAATTAATTAATTAATTAATGTGCATGTCATATTGTAAAGATTTGATCTCAGTGTCCTCAGTTTCTACCTGTTCCACACATTGGTATTAATTCTTGAGGACGTATACTTAATCAATTATTACAAATAGATACTTTTTAATTTTACAAAAATAAAATATGCACATGTGACTATTGATAACTTTATTGATCTTTCTAATTACAACTGCTCTAATAAAAATAGCAACTAAAAATATAGTTGCCTATGTTGATTTTTTTTACTTGGTGTTCCAAATCAAATTAAAACTGGCTATTATAGCCAAGCATTTGAGATGTTTTATCAACAATTTAATGTTATCCATGTTACTGAGATTTTTATTATTCCCAAGGAAACAGTACTGTGGAACTTTAAATCTATATCTTTTAAAAATTTGGATGTCAAAAATCTCTCTAAGTGTCTATGGCACCCTACAATCAGACATACTCATGAGATAAAGGGATCCACTTATTGGCACATGGCATGATCCTGTTCAGATACTTAATATGGGGGAATGGGGGCAATATTTCTGTTTTTTCCACAGAATGCTACAAGAGCGTGCTAGCTCCCAGAATGATTCATGTGACAGGCTGAACTGTGAGTTCCTGAGTGCCCTGACAGTGGTGACCAGAAAGCTGTATTGAGTGCACAGAAGAAAAAGAAATCAGTCACTCACAAGCAAAATAAAGAAACTCTTCCTATCTCCGCCATGGACTACAACAAGGAGAGCAGACCTGGTGTCAACTTGAAGACAACTAAAACAGCTGACTCGTGAGGTGGAAGGACTGCTACTAAATATTGGACAAGATTTCATTAGAGACTGTTTTTGGCCATTCAGGCCAACTCCCCTATAGCTGTAAAAGCTTGTGTACCTTACCTGTATGCTTATTGTTAAATAATTTTAAGAGTTAAGATCACCAATCTTGACAAGTCTTTTTATATCCAGTGTAATTCCTGTCAACTTAACTAATTGTGTAGAACCTAATTTAGACAAGGAATCTGCTATTATGATTTTGCTTAAGAGACCTAAATATGTTTTACTGTCTGTAGAGTTAAAAATGCTCCTTGGTTTGAGAATTCAGGATTACAAGCTTTAAAAAGACTCAACCAACTTATTAGACCTAAGAGATTTGTAGAAGCTTTGATTTTTAGAAATAACTGCTTTAATTGCCATATTAACTACCTTTATAATATCCACCACAGCTTTAGTACAGCAACAACATACTGCTCATTTTGTTAATGACATGCATAAGAATATTTCTGTAGCCTTGTCAGAGTTGTATTTTATAGATAAAAAAATTAGAAGCAAAGGTTAATGCCCTAGAAGAAGTCATGCTGGCAATAGGACAACATATTGCTAATATCAAGACCAGGTTAGCTACTAAATGTCATGCTTCTTTCCTATACATTTGTGTCACTCCTTTACCTTACAACCACTGATTGGGAAAAGACAAAAACTCATTTACAGGGTATATGGAAAGATACTGATATTTCTCATGACTTAGAACAGTTAAAGGTAAAAATTTCAGATATTAGTAAAAGCCATCTAGACACTTGGAACATTGATGAATTGGCTAGAGATTTAAAAAACAACTTAAGTGCATTGAACCCCCTGGATTGGGTTCAATATATAATCCTACTTGTTATTATTTTTGGCATTACTTTATTAGTAATCATTGTGTTTCCACTCATCTTTAGAGTGCTCCTAAAATCTGTAGCTACGACGAAGCGAGACATCCTAAAACTTCGGCTGAGAAATAAAGATAAATTAAAAAAAATAAAATAAGATAAGATAAAGGGTGAGATGTCAGGGCACTCTGGTGGAGTCAGCTTGTGAGGAAAAAATGCCAAAAAGCTGCTCATGAGAAATGAATTTCTAGGACTCTCCTCCTGGATATTCTGGCGAAAGCCAACTCTCCAGTTTGGATCGGTTTGTCAGGCGAAAAGCCTGGAAGCTGTTTCACGAGGATAAGAGTCCAGGGAAATTTTCCACCCAGAGTTATGGCATCTCTTTCCCTAACCCATTATATTCAAATTTCCACCACATTAATCTAGTGTATAGATTCACGTACACTCTATATAGTATTACCTTACAGACCAGAGGGCCTGTGGCAGGAGAGAGGAGGGGTGGAAATAAGGGAGGCAGCATCAGGTACTGGTAGGAATGGGAGAGAGCTACAGGAGGTCAGGATTTCGAAAAAAAATTACATAGTGGGTGGGAAGATGAGGAACAGGGATAGACTCTTGAAGCTCTCCGACATCAGGGAAAAAAGAGGATCCCAAGACCCAAAGGGGATGGATTTAGTAGAAATGCACAGAGAAGGGGAAGATAGAACCTGTAGAGAGCACCTGCAGTAGATAGGCATGCCTCCCTCACCTCCCCCCAGCCCGCACCCCACCCAGGCCAATGCTCTCTCCAAGGAATGGTGCCACACACCCATCTCAAAGATTTTAACCAAGAAACGTTCCTGAGAAAAGGAAGAACAGGGACAAGAAATGGAGCAGAGACTGAAGGACTTCCCTACCTGGGGATACATCCTGTCTTCAGACACCAAACCAGACACTGTTTCTGTGGTCAAGAGGCTTTTGCAGACAGGAGCCTGGAGTGGCGGTTCTTTGGGAGGTGTGGCCAGCAACTGACCTTTGGAGCCAACCAGTACACTGAGCTCAGGGAACTCATTGTGGGAGCTTGCAGAAAAGCTAGAGGTGCAGAGGGGAGTGCAGTCCTATTGAAAAACAACATCTGCTGGCAGGACCAGCCAGTGCTCCTAGACACTAGACCACAACCCAGGAGTGTATAAGGAAGGATCTACAGCTCCAGATACATTGTAGCAGAGAATGGCCTTGCTGAAAGCAATGGGAGGCGAGGCCCTTGGTCCTGTGGAGGTTTGATGCTCCAGTGTAGTTGGTTTCTGAATCAGTAGGGCAGGAAAGGGTGGGTGGGTGAAGGAGCAACCTCATCCAGGCAGAGTGGAGGCAGAGAGTGCAGATGTAGTTTGAGGGGTAGTGAAGGGTTCCAGGAAGTGGTATATCATGTGAGATGTAATCCAATGGAATGATTAATAAATACATTTTAAAAAGACACACATATGCCACGCATCTAATTTTACCAGTGAAGACTCAGTAGCCAGCTCAGAGAGTCAGGGAAAGCACCCAGCTGACCTTCCTACCCTGATGACCTCGCAGTAGGAACTCATTCTTTATTCCTCTCCACACTGTCTTAAATATCCTTCAACTTAAAGACCTTCTTTCTGAGGCGGGACAGTGGTGGTACATGCCTTTAATCCCAGCACTTGGGAGGCAGAGGCAGGCAGATTTCTGAGTTTGAGGACAGCCTGGTCTACAGAGTGAGTTCCAGTACAGCCAGGGCTATACAGAGAAACCCTGTCTAAAAAGAACAAAAGAAAAAAGAAAAAAGGAAAAAGAAAAAACAAAAAAACAAAAAACAAAAAAAGACCTTCCTTCTGTTTAGTTATATTCATTCTCTTTCAACTGGTTAATTGCTCTAAATCTTGACCTGGAGTTGACTTTATTTTGCTTTGCAATAAATGTTTGTGATAGGGCTGAGCCACAGGTCAGAAATGTACACTGAACAGAAAGCTCTTGGGTTACAGGTCTGTGCTAGGGCTGAGCTACACCATAAAAATTTTTTTATTTTTTTATTATTTTTATTTTTTTGGAATCAACACAGCCTTGGGGTTTACAATGTGACCAAATATCCTGCTGCATAAATTAGCAATATTCCCTCCCTTATAGGAATCAAGCTCTCTGGCAAGTGTTCTGCTTATTTCCAGGCATGCCTGAGTGCATCATCATGGGAACATAATGATTCCAAGGACATCAGAAATGGGCTCTTGAAGCTGTTGCACATGGCAAATAGAAACCTAAAAAGCACCAAGCCACCCCTGATCCTTATCATAAGGGATAAATTCCCCTCCCCCCTTGTCACATAATTCATGGCAAGAGATCACCATTCTTCACCTTGGCTCAGTGTCCTATGTGCTGCTGAATGGAAGAGTTTCTGTCCAAGGGTCACCAAACAAACCACAGAAACACTGAATTTAGTTAAATGGGGAAGGTTTATTGAATGCACACCCAATTCCATAACAACCAGGGCAACAGCTGAAAACTGTATGCTAGACATTTCTTAGGGCAAGCTCCATGAAAAAAACCACAAAGAGCTCATGCACAGGGGCTGGAAATGCTGCCCTGACTCAAGCCATTTTAGAATTAATAGTTCATATTGACCTTGAATTTGAAAGTCTTATGTGAAACATATAGATGTGGAAATTTATAAGATTAACAAACCTCATAACATACAGAACATAGCAGGGTACATTGTCAGCATAGCCCTGCTCTGAGTCAAGATTTTGTTTCGTTTTGTTTTACATCCATGACTGGAGTCTTAGTTAGGGTTTTACTGCTATAAACAGACAGAATGACCAAGGCAAGTCTTATAAAAACAACATTTCAAAGGGGCTGGATTACAGGTCCAGAGGTTCAGTCCATTATCATCAAGGTGGGAGCATGGCAGTTTCCAGGCAGGCATAGCACAAGCAGAGCTGAGAGTTCTACATCTAAATCCAAAGACTGCAGGTAGAGGACTGGCTTCCAGGTACCTAGTGTGAGAGTTTAAGCCCACTCTCACAGTGACACACCTACTCCAACCAGGTCACATCTAATCCAACAAGGCCACACCTCCAAATGGTGCCACTCCCTGGTGCAAGAATATACAAACCATCACATTCCATTCCCTGGCCCCCATAGACTTGTTCAAACACATGAGTCTATGGGGGCCATACTTAAACATAGCATAATGCAAAATGCATTTAGTCCAACTTTTAAAATCCTCATAGTCTATAGCAATCTCAACAATATTAAAAGTCCAAAGTTCAAGGCCTCTTCTGAGATTCATTAAATCACTTAATGTAATCCCCAAAGTAAAATACGAACTATGCAATCTCCAGGCTCTGCATCTCCATGGCTGATGTCAACGTGGTCTTCAGATCTCCACTCCTTTTTCATCTTTGTTGACTACAACAAACTGCTTTATCCTGGGCTGGTTCAACTCCCTGTTAGCAGTTTTCTCAGCATGTATCCCATGGCTCTGGCATCTTTAACATCTTTGAGTCTCCAAGGTAATTTCCATGATACAGCTTCTTGGTTTAGTGTCTCTGATTCCACTTGATCTTTTGGGTTCCTCCTAAGGGCTGACATCACTTCTCCATCTCTGCCCTCTGTAGCACTCTAAGCTCAGGTTGATCCACTCTACTAAGGCTGTTGTTCTTGGTGATCATCCCATGGTACAGACATCTCCAATACACAAGTGGGTTCCACTCCAACTAGGCTTCACCACGAGCCTCTCATAGTCTCTCCTCATGGTGCCAAGCCTCAAATCCTTTGCATGACCCCTTCAGTCCTGGGCCATCAACTACAGCTGAGGCTATACCTTTTCCAATGGCCTTCCATGACCTCTCACAATGCCAAGCCTCAGCTGTTCTTCATGACATCTTCATGCCTTCAAAACCAGTACAACCTGCGTGACTCTTCCACATTACCAAGTCCAGGAGCAGCAGGAAGTACAACCTTGGCTATCTCTGGACCACAGCTTCTTTGTGCTCCCAGAAAACAATTCTCAGATTTCAACTCAGTGATACTGGTCTCTTCTTAATCATTGCTAAGTTCTTAGATCCAGCTAGCCAGCATCAATTGTCCCAGTAGTTCCTTCCATTCTTAACTCTAGAGTCAGAGCCACATGGCTGAAGCTGCCGAGTTCTGCTGCTTACAGGAACTAGAACATGACCCCTTGTACTATTCCATTATCACTGACATTATGTTTTCTCAATTATTCACTGCCTAAGCTTGGCTATTCTGGTTCTTGCTCTGTAGATTGACCTTCAATGCAGAGATCAGCATGCCTGTCTCATGGGATTAAAGGTGTGTACCACCATGCCTGGATCTAAATTCATCTGGGTAGGATCTTGCCCCAAGGTCCCACTCCCTTAATCTGTTATCTCTTAGAACACAGTATTTTGCTTCATTTCACTTCCTGGTACCCCTTTAATACTTGAACCATGTATTTTATATGTTTCCTTTCTAAGCTTGCTATGCTTGTTCAAACTTCTCTTCATAAGACTCAACCAGAGAACAAAGTCTCTGCTGGGCTTTTTTGAAACTTCCCTTGTCAATGCAATTAATCTGATGCTCTTCATTTTAGTCTCAGGCCGACTTTTCAGACAAGGGCAAAAAGTAGCCACATTCTTCACCAAATACAACAAAAACTGTCTTTATGCCACATTCTGAAATTCTTCTCATTTGAAATCTCTTAGGCCAGGTCAACACCATTAAAATACTCCCAGCAACAAAGTCTTCCATATTACTACTACGAATTAATGACCCATTAATCTCCATTTAAAGCATTCCACTGTGTTGCCAATCCAAAGCCACCAAATCCACATTCTTTCAAAGGAAAGCATGGTCAGGCCTATCACAGCAATACTGGTACCAACTTCTGCCTTATAGAGGGTTTTACTGCTGTGAACAGACAGCATGACCCAGGCAACTCTCATAAAAACAACATTTCATTGGGGTTGGCTTACAGGTTCAGAGGTTCATTCCATTATCATCAAGGTGGGAGCATGGCAGTATCCAGGAAGGCATGGTGTAGGAGGAGCTGAGAGTTCTACCTCTTCACCCAAAGGCTGCTAGTGGAAGACCGACTTCCAGGCACCTAGGGTGAGAGTAGTAAGCTCACACCCACAGTGACACACCTACTTCAACCTGGTCACACCTATTCCATCAAGGCCACACCTCCAAATGGTGCCACTCCCTGGTGCAAGAGTATACAAACCATCACAACTGGGAAGCATATTACAGAAACAGCATGATATAGACAGCTGCCTTGTAACAAATTTGCTACAGATATGGTAAGGGGCAAGCCTTACCAGAGAGAACTTTGTATCATTAGGAAAGATGTCTGCATGATGTTCCCATGTGTAGACAAGGTCCATGGCCTCAACAGGAGTTCTTTGGAAGGAGGGCAGAGAATGTGCTTGTTACCTGGAATATGGGCCTCAGCAGTGTTTCTCAGCCTGGTCAGTGCCCATTTCATATCACTCTGTCCATTCAGAGGAACCCAAGGTGTCCTCACATCTTCCCTTTGAGCCACATCTAGGCACAAAAAAGCCAGGATACAGTGCTAGTGTCCTACTCCTCAGTTATGCTCAATTTTCAACTAGTGTTTAAACAAATACAGTGTGGTCACTTGTTATTGATAGTCTTCACATCTTACTGAGGGAACCAACTGTTGACTACACCCAACTCTCGAAAAAAGTCTGCGCCCTGGGACATATATCAAAATAAATCTGACATAGAGGTGCATGAACACTTTCCTGTACTGAACATAGAAAGGTAGAGGTAGAAGTATGATGTATGGTAAATTAGCCACCAAGTTCACATTGTGTTCCTGGATTTCATCTCAGGACAAGGAAGTGTAGAGTCTCTGATGGCTTCTCTCTAGCCCCTTGAAAGGTTCTCTGAGCTCTGGTCTCAGCACTTAATACTTCCTGCTGGGGCAGCAACACTAAAGGAAGCTAAGATTATCATCAGCACAGTACCACGCTAGCAGCAGTGGATATTACTCAGTTGTTCAGGTGATGATACTCACTTTCATTTGTTCGTAATGTGGGCTGAGGGAAAAAGAGAACATGGTCCATAGAATAGAAAGATCATTTTCACTTCTCCATCTTCCCAGAAGAAAGACTGGAAGGGAGAGAATGGTAAGTTCTTTATAATAGACAAGGATTGGTAAGTGAGGCCTTGGACGTAGCATGTGTTTCAGAGTTGTTTTCTGAAACAGGATCTCAAATACCCAATGTGGGCCAGGTTAACCTTGAGCTCAGACAATTCTCCTTCCAGTTTCCAATATTTGGGCTTACAAGTGGGGCCTCCAAGTACTGTGAAGACAGAACTAGTCATTATGAGAGACCCGGATAATCTAATGCTGAGGCATGTACTGCTTAGTATAGCAAAAGCCATCGTGTTCTATGTCTGCCCCCTATCTCAGATAGTTGCTGTCATATGACACCCAATCAACAACACAGAAAATCAACTTGACTCATAGGAAAGTCATGATGTCCACATCCTGTTCTGTTCTGTTCAGTGTTTGTTAATCTTACAATGGTCCATAAACCCTTCCATGGGACCCCTCAAAATAAGGGTCAATATGCACTGTTATATCTAAAATGGCTTGATCAGAACTGACCACTGGATAGTTCCTTAACTTTAAAAGAACTAATTGTGCTTTTTCATTTGTTTTTTTTTTTTTGTCTTTATACCTTAACAAAGATCTATTTTGGGGGCCCTAGTTCAACCCCCAAAACTTGAGCTATGATTCTGATCAATCAACTTAGGGTCTGCATTTAACGAATCGTTCATATTTGACTGAGATTGTTTTTTGTGTGGTTTGTGGGGCCAATCATGAACCCAAATACAAGATGCTAGGCCCTTGCTCTGTAAACTAACCTATGTCTATTGTATTTCCCTATATCTTCTGTCTGCACATCTGCCCCTCTGTTGAATATATTATTTACTTCATACAGAATCTCATGGTATCTCTCAGAGAGGGCTGTAAGCAATACTGCTTGGTGAGTTTGCTGCAGTGAGGAAAGCCCCCTCCCCACCCCACCCCCCCCCCCACAATCTGAGGGCCTCTCATTGGTGGCTCCAATATTTCAGTTTCCTCTGCCAACAGATCTCTAGACTGTTGTCAGAAGCATGATGACTGCATGATGACTGCATGTCTCCCTCCTAAGGGATCTTGGGGCAAATTTAAATGCTAAGCACAAGGCTTCATGAGTGTGGCCCCTAACACACACCCACACTGCAACTGGCCCTGCAGGCTCAGCCTGGATGAGATTTCATGCAACTGTACATGATGAGACAGGAGTAGATTTTGGCTGCATATTCGTACTGGTATGATTTCTCAGTAGTTTTTTAATGGTTCATATTGCTGATTGAGGAAAATTTAAGGTAGGATGAGACATTTCTGAGAGGGGTTTGGAAAGGAAACACAGAGTTAGATACATAGGAATTACTTAGGTGTTGCCAATCAAGCCTAGAGCAAACCCTGGCTTTGGAAGGAGGATGTGCTCAATGGCTATGCCCCAGGAAAGGGCAGCTCAGCTTCCTGTCAGTACAGGGAGAACATTATCAGGGAACCAAAGGCTGTATGTAGTCCATGACATCAGCAGTCCCTTCCTGGACATTCTATTGTCTCCTGGAGAGTTCTTAGCAACCTCTGTGATGTCACCAGTGTTGTAGTGACAACAAACTCACTGAGATTTCTCAGTCAGAGGCTGGACATTGCAGTGATGGCCTTGTTTGCCCGACTCTGCAGACTTTTTCAGAGAGCCAATGTGGATGGGAGAGAGACCAGAGAGGGGAGGAAGGATGCTGACCTTCCATCTGAGAGTAATGAAGGACGAAGGAGGGGGACTTGGCGAATGTGGAGTAAGTCCTGGGAAGTGGATGTTGAGCTTCCTGGTAGGGGTGGCCTGAGCTTGCCTTTCCAGTAATGTGGAACTGGAGACTCTGGGTAGTGAAAACATTTCCATGGTTATCACAATTCTTGAACATCAAGGATTTCAGAACAGCACTTTTCCATCCCCTAAGGCAGGCGTTGGCAAGGTCAAAGCTGTTATGCTATGAACTTCAAGTCTTTACTTGCACTGGGTATTGTGGGTGTTACATGGGGACAGAATGAGACCATCAGGAGTGACAGCGGGTCTAAGCAATGCCAGTTTGGGGGAGGGAAATCCTGCACTTCAGTCCATGGCTCCTTTTAGCTCCTGTAGTTATCTGACATTAGTGACAGGGAGAGAATGGTGCTCCAGACCATGACCTCATGTTCTCAGAACTACTCTGACCTCCTGTTTGTGACAGTTCCTACCTTACCTTTCTTTATCACCAATTGTGTTTGGCAGGCATTTCTATGCCGTAAACAAAGAACTATCAGTTGATACACCCAGACAGAGGGGGATTCTATTGCTACTTCTGGGGTGTTTGGTGTTTCAGGGGGGGGGGAGGAATTGATCATTGTGTTGACCATGTTCTCCCCCTGCATGATTTTAAAGCCAATTCCTTGGCTTAGAGTAACAGGTAGGATATCTGAGCATCTCCAAAATCTCAAATACTTTTGAATGGTGAATCTATCATCTGACTTGTAAAGTCTCAACTCAAGGTTCTGAAGCCAAGTTGTACTTTGTGCTGTTGATAATCATCCTGGAGAAGACATCTCTCTGGTTATCATATCTATGTTTAGGGAGACAGAGGAAACACATGTCTGCTTACATCTCCTGATTTCTCTAGAGTGATGTTAGAATTGATATCCACTGAGAAGAAATTTCATGCTGGGACCAATCTCTTGGTGGTGTCACTAGGTTACAGGCATTTTTCCTTCTCTGTGGTCAGTCTACACTCTTTGCATTCTCACATCAAATAATCTTGTATTCATCTACCTACAGTGGCTCTCAGACAGACATCATCCCCTGTACCTGTCATAAGCAAGAAGCAGTTTGAGAAGGAAGAGAAAAAGCTGATCAAAGAGATCCAGCTCACTACCGAGGAGACAAATGAGCTGAGAGATCGCCTGATCTACGTGACTGAGGGATCTATGAACAAGAGGTATACATTGCTCCAAAACCTGTGGTGTCAGTCTGGGGTCTGCAATGCCTCCCTCAATTTATGCTTTTAAAGGGGTGGGTTCTAGGAAGCTATACCACGAGAACATACCTGGGCCCCACTTCATGCCCCTAAATACTTCTTAGAGGAGAGGCAGCACCTGAACTTTTGTCAGGAGGGAGAAGGGAAATAGACTCTTCTGCTCCCTCCACTTGAAAAGAGGAACTTGGAGTCTGAGTGAAGAACTCAGGGATAGAGGCAGTGATGAGTTCCTAGAGCTCATTTGGAAAGCCTTTGACAGGAGGTTTCTAGGTGATGGGAGTTTGTAGTTGTGATTTTACTTGTCTGGCTGGTGACTGAGTGCTGGAACCTCCAGGTAGCAGCTGGAGGGGCCTGGTCCCACATGGTTCTTCTCAACTGCTTGATTAGAATGGCTGAGTTTCATGCCTATTCCTCTTTGTCTGTGTGCCTTATACTCTGAGACAGGAATGTTGTATACATTTCTTCTACCTCTCATTGTGTTCTCTATGTTTCTGTGTCTCTATCTCATTCTCTCACTCTTTGTTTCTCCATCTTGTGTATAGGTCTAAGTCTATGAGCCTGTGTGCATGCACATGTCCAGATCTGTGAATATGTTTTGTATGTTTTTATTTCTCTTCACAATTGGAATCTAGCAGTCTGTGTTTTTCTCCTAAGGATTTACCTGCCTAACAGTTTCCAGGTGATGTGGGTCCTGAGGTCTGGTTGTCCCCACTTTAAATAGCATTGCCTTTTGACTATGTGGTCACAACTGTTCATACATTTGTATCCCTTGAGCAGATCATAAATCTGTGGTGATGTCTGGCCTCATAAACAGAATCATGTGTAATATCAGTCTCTACAGTATTAGTTATCCAGGATTCAGAATCCCTTTTATGAAAACAGGAGAATTAACATCACAGGTGTCTGGTGGGCAATGACCTGTAGCCTAGCCTCCTGAGAACATCACTGTTTAGTCTGCCTTTCAGCCCTACTGAGTAACACAGTGAGCCAGGGCACCCTCCATCTGGATGCCTAGCTTCTGGTGTTCTGGGGCCAGGATAGCCAGTTTTCCAAGGTTAAGAAAATCTCAGCATTTAGAATGCAGAGTGTGGTTTCCATAGTTGCAGTAGTCCAGGACCCAGCCTGAGTTCATGTGTTACTAAAAGCCTCAGTTCATGGAATCCTATCTTCCTGGGGCAAGGCCCTACCACAGGCAAAATCCCCTTTATGAAAAATTGAAGTTAAAGGAGAAGGAGATCATGACATTTCTACACAACTTAGAGATGGAGAACATGGAGGCCCGAGAGACCAAGCAGGAGCTCAAGAAGGAGACACATTTCTATCGGTAAGTTCTTGTCAGGGAGGCCAACACTTGTGAAATGGCCATTTCTACCTTCCTTTGTTTCTGGTCTGGAGAGTCTGCAGGTCTGGTTCTATCCTTTCTGCTTTTTAGCCATTAGTGTGCCTTGGATCTTTTGGACTCAGTTTTCCTAAGTCTCTAAGACACCCCTCCCAGTGTTGTCCAGGCATCCTCAGGAGCCTCCAGATAGGAAAGTGATTCAGACAATAAGAGGGTTATTATGCAGTATTGGGCCTCTGGGGCTCAGGCAGGTTTTACAGACCTGAGTGTATTGTAACACAAGGATAGAACACCCTCCCTTTTGTTCCACCAACCTACCCTGATTGTACTTGCACCCTAGTAATTGGTGTTGCCCCAATGCATGGGCTGTCATGGGTAGATGGAGATCCCTCTTTCTTTTGGAGAAACATGGAGCCTTTTTGGTGTTTGGACTGCAGCCAAAATTTCTTCTTCTTTGAAATGGCTGGTTGCTGTTTGTACAGCTGTCATGGATGTATTGAGGTGGATTGTATTAGGTCTTCATGGGAACCAGGTTACTGGTCAGGTTAATGGGACCTATAAGTAGAAATGGGAGGAGGAGGCTGCAGGATCTTACCATGCAGAGTGTCCTTACAGTAACCTGCACAGCCGGCTCCTGATGGAGGAGAATCTTATAAAGAAGAAGTCGATGACATTGCAGCAGGAGAGCAAGGAAGTACAGGCTGATTGGGCCATCATTCACCAACGTTTGGTGGAATTGAACCTGAGTGGTAAAGACAAACAGGAGAACAGCAATCTTGAGACTCCAGAATATCAGGTAGGGACAATTCGGTCAGGCTATGACTGTCTGATACCATTGGCACATTAGATCTATTTTGCTTCCCCCCACCACCTTTCTAATCTACACTCCCAAGCAGCCACCTTCCTCATGGAATCTAGCTGTTCACTGCTCTGTCTTCACACAAGTATTCTTGGAAGTTAGCCTCTTGTGAGACACTGAATTAGCTTCTTTTGAGACACTGTTACCACTGGCAAATGCATCTTTCAACTCTGCTTTAATCTGCAGCCCACTACAGGGTGACAGGTGAATAACATGTCACATTCTTGCATGTCCTCATGATAGGTGGAATGCTATGCAGAGGTTTGAGTGAGATCTGGGTCCTTAGACAGGAGACAGGCAGAGGTCTTATGACATCCCATGTGTCTGCACCTTGGAGGGATTAGAGCCAAGTACAAATGTCAAATGAGTGCTTCTCATTATCATTGATCTGGTGTCCTGTGCCCTTCTCCTTTCTTCCTGTAATCCACTGAGGTCTCTTCCTTTGCCATGTTTTTGGTTGGAACTGATAGAAGCCTGAGTTGATCTTTGTCAGTCCGTGTTTTTGTGACTGTTGTTGAATATTTTGCCCTGTCTTTAGATTTAACATCAATAACTTCAGTTAAAATATTAATGTTGATTGTCAAGTACAGTTGAGGTGGTAGGAGGCAGTAGCCTCACAGCTGCCATGCCTGTCTCCTCCACTCCTGTGTCTTAGTAACTGCCTTCCTCTCCCAGGTCTCAGAAACTGCAAGAGATCTGGGATTGGCCACAGCTGAAGAAGACAGCATCCTGCAGAATGAGTTGCCAGGCCAGGAGGCCCCTGCTGAGCACCATCCCCAGCACCCACAATCTTCCTCGGATGAATCTTCCTCAGATGAATCTTCTTATAGCACATGTCCTGAGTGGGAATAGGCCCTACCGAGGAAGCCATGGCTGATTCAGGGCGTTGTTCCCTTTTCTCTTCAGACAACGTCTCTTGGCAGAGAACTGAGGCAGCTGCACTGATACCTAGTGTCCAAGAGGAGCAGCAGGCTGGAGGGCTGTGCTGCTAAAAGTGCAGAAAGCGAAAGCAGCTGAACAATAATTTTCCTTTAGAGTTTTGGTTTAAGTTTTTATTTTTGTTCTTTGAGTTATTGTTATGTTATTTAGAAGTTATATGTTCTTGTTCTTGTATTTCATTGTTTGTTTTTGCCTTTATCTCTATATTAATTGAACTTTTAAAACCTATTTTTTAAAAATTCTATTTCTTATGAATAAAAATTGATTTGCAAGTAGTGACTCTTGAGGCCATCTTCCTTATTCAGGTGTTCTGTCTCTCAATTTCTCTTTTTTAACCACTTCATACTAATTTAATTATCTTCATAATAAGGAAGAATATGTTTTCCTTGTGTTTTTAAAATTATGAGATTAGATACTGATATTGGACAGAAGGTAATTGGGTTCATAAGAAATGATACATAATACAAAAGAACATGTTCATGGATTTGGAGTCAGGACTATGCTGTGTATTGGTTATTGAAAATTAATATCAGAGTGACACAGTTGTGTGTCTTTAGGAAGATGACTGGTGGGAGACACTGATCCTAAAATGCCTTTGTATTTTAGTCTATTTTCCTAGAAAAACATAGGAAAAAAGAATATATTGGGGTACATCCAGGAAACAGGTCTGGAAGAAATTACATATTCCCAGAGGAAAAGTTTCAACCAGTTGCTAAAAGTGTTTTTACCAGGTGGGATGAAAGATATCCTTTCAAATACAATTGGTGTGAAATGGGTGATCGAAAGCTTTACCTATTCACCCTCTTTCCACTTTCTCTCTACTTTGGGGTTACTCAAAGAATCCCAAAACCTTTCACAAAAATCTGGGTTTCTACAGGGCAGAGATTCGAAAACAAGTTATGAAAACACATGCAGAGTTCAGTTAAGGGCCTCACTTGAGTGGAGGAAAGCAGGAAAGGTTTAGGGGAGCAGAGAAGTTATTTTTCAGGGCCTGAGGATATAAAACCCCAGGTGTCTTGGGAGAGAACAGAATACTTTGGTGGTATCCGAGCTGGAAAGAGATGGTGTGTGCAAATCAGGATAATAGCAAGAAGGTTAGTGACATAGAAAGATATTCTACAGAAAGTGTTAATTGAGGGAAACTACTACTGTCCTGGAGTTCGCAGCAGCAGAGCTGTCCCTTTTTTTTAAATTATTAGATATTTTCTTTATTTACATTTCAAATGTTATCCCCTTTCCTAGTCTCCGCACTGAAATGCCCCTATTCCATTCTTCCATCCCCTGCTCACCAACTCACCCACTCCCACTTCCCTGTCCTGTTATTCCCCTACACTGGGGCATTGAGCCTTAACGGGACCAAGGGCCTCTCCTCCCATTGATGTCCAACAAAGTCATCCTCTATTTCATGTGTGGCTGGAGCCATTGTTCCCTCCAAGTGTATGCTTTGGTTCATGGTTTAGTTCCTGGGAAAAACTGGGAGTACTGTTCATATTGTTATTCCTCCTATGGGGCTGCAAACCACTTCAGCTTCTTTGGTCCTCTCTCTAACTCCTCCATTGGGGAACTTGTGTTCAGTCTAATGGTTGGGGGCAACCACTCACCTCTGTATTTGTCAAGCAGTGGTAGAACCTCTCAGGAGATTGCTATAAAGACAAGGACGGATACTCATCAAAGGTAAAATCTACCAAGATGAACTATCAGTTCCGAATGTCTATGATACATATTCCACATTCATAAAAGAAACTTTACTAAAGCTCAAAGGATAAACATGCCGAGAAAGAAAGCAGGGAAAGAACACCTTTCACAATATCACAAATTATATAAAATAACTTGGTGTGACTCTAACCAAGCAAGTTAAAGATCTGTATGATAAGAACTTCAAGTCTCTGAAGAAAAAAATTGAAGAAGATCTCAATTGAAGAAGATGGAAAGATCTCCCATGCTCATGGATTGGTGGGATTAATATAGTAAAAATGTCTACACTGAGGGTGTCATGTTCTTGTGGTGTCCTTTATCACTGTCTTCTCCAATCCTTCCTCCACCTTCTCCACAGGCCTCTGGAGCTCCACCTAATGTTTGGCTGTGGGACTGCATTTGTTCCTATCAGTTCCTGGATGAAGACTCTCTGATCTCTTTGACATGATTGTGCTGGGCCCTGGTTCCTGCATATCCTGCAAACTGTAGGTCTGAGGTTTTGTGGTAGGGTCCAATCCCTCCATTTGAGATCTTGCCTGGTTACAGAAGATGGCCAGTTCAGCCTCTGTGTCCCTCATTACAAGTCCTTGCTAGTATGACCCTTATAGATTATATGGAATTTCCATTGCATTACATTTCTATCTCATTCCTGAAATGTCCACCAATTTCAGTTGTCCCTCCCAACACTCTCCTTCCACCCTCCCTACCAGATCACTCCCGTTCCCATCCCCAGCCACGCCCAGTTTGCCCTCAAAATCTATTCTAGCTCTTCTTCCCAGGAAGATCCTTGTGCCCCACCCCCACCCCAATACCCCAATACCCCCCACCCTATCCCCTTAAGCCTTCCTTGTTACTTAGCCTCTCTCAGTCTGTGGATTATAGCATGATTATCCTTTACAGCTAATATCCACTTAAAACTGAGAACTTGCCATGTTTGTCTTTCTGGGTCTGAGTTATGTCACTCATGATAATGCTTTCTTAGTTCTGTCCAATTGCCAGCAACAAATTATTACCATTTTTGTTCTTATTTATTGTTGTTATCATTATTACTATCATTATTATTTGAGACAGGATCTCATTAAGCAGCTTTGCCTGGCCTGGAACTATCTAGGCAAATCAGGCTGACCTCCCACTCATAAAGATCTGCCTGCCTCTCCCTCCTAAGTACTAAGATTCAAGGCCTTGAGATTGAAGACTATGTTTGAGGTAGAATTTCTCTTTGGAACTTGGAGCTTGACTTTTGTCACTTCCAGGGACCCTCCTGTCTCTGTTTCCCCAGAACTAGGATTATAGAAGACCACACCACTCTCACCCTTTTATGTGGGTTTGGGGAGATCGTACGCTGCTCCGAGGGATTGTGTATAAACAGTTCACGGTTGAGCCATCTCCTTTGCTCAACTTCTACCTCTCCTTAAAGGCGAGGAATTGAGAAAACTTCTTAAAATACAGGGGATGTGTTTTTCACGCGTGAAACTCTTCCCAGTCACGTCAGTACACTAAAGAGAGAGCCTCACAATATCCTGGCGAACTGCTTTAAAGTGTTCACTTGATTTATAGCGTTATCCACTTTAAACCTTTCCTCTTTAAAGGTTTATCTTGCTTTACTACACTAATTCCTCCTTGTCTGTTGACAGTTTTTCTTATGCTTGTTCTTTTGAAATGCCACTTTATATATATCTTCTCGGTTGAGCCTTTATCTATTTTCAGAAAATGCTTTTGCTTTCCCAATGACTTTCCCTTTTCCCCCCAACTTGAGTTGTTGGATCTTGAAGGCCTTGAATCTCAGTACTTAAGAGGGAGAGGCAGGCAGATCTTTATGAGTGGGAGGTCAGCCTGATTTGCATAGATAGTTCCAGGCCAGGCAAAGCTGCTTAATGACTCAGGGAGTCTATCTCTGTAGTAGATCCTCAGTCCTGGGAGTCTTTACTGTCTACACAGCATCAGCCTGCTTGGGTGGCAGTTGCTTGGGTAGACTAAGGGTATACTGCTGGTGATGAGTGCTCTGACAGCCTTGAGCCCTATATGATCCAGCTTTGCTACTGCCTCTGTGAACTCAGCTCACAGATGATCCACACCTATATAAATTTCCTCATTTTACCAGAAGCTACCTTATTTTCCTAAATCGCTGCTGCAAGGTGCTGATGCTACTGTCAGCATCCAGCAAACACAGGTGAAACACTTTGACACAGTGGAAGGCATGGGCCAGTCACATCTGTTCATAGCAGTCTCTATTGCTACATCCCTTGTCTCTGAGTGATTTCAGGGCTCATGATTTAGGTTTCAGAAAAATCCCCACAGTTATTAGATCTGAATAGGAGTCACAGTGTGGAACAAAAGCATGCCGTATATACATTTTGTATTATAAGAAAAAAAAATCAGTTTTGAGGCAAAACAGCCAGTAGTTGACTTTTTAAAAAAAAACTTTCAAAGTGTTTTATCGCCACCTCGTGGCAGAATAGCTGTAAGGCAACTGTAACAGAAGTGCTTTTGGTGTCCTAATAAAAAGAAGCAAATAGGTTCGTCCTCATTCAAGAAGAGGTGAAAAAAATGCTTTACCAAAAACAAGAGAGAATTTGGACCTCTACTGAAATTATAGTTAGCCTTCCGATTAGACTTTGCGAGAGCATTTTAGGTGATATCAGTTCCCCGACGCCAGGAGGGGTTATGATTTTCATGAATAGTTTCATCTATCCGTTCAGCAACAAAAGGGAAAAGTCCACTTTTAAGCTGTATGAGGGGGAAAAACAACCTGTCTCTTAAATAAACTTGTGTGTGATAAATACTTTCTCAGTGTTTTATCCTCAGTGCTCCAACAACTACTGACTCGTGGAGCCTGTGAACTGTAAAGGCCCAGATCTGCTTCTAGACTTCAGAGGTTCCTTTACTGGGAAAAGACTTCATTAGAAAACATTCTGCAAATTGGAAAGATTGCCTTGTTTTTATCTTACCATTCAAAAGTAGTGTCTGTTTCACACCCAGAGTTTTAAAGTGTGTTTTGTAGAGCTCAATAACTTTCCCTGTTAATTTTTCCCACCAAAACAGTGCTTTTTGGTGTAATCCTGGCTGTCCTGGAACTCATTCTGTAGATCATGCTAGGCTTGAACTCAGAGATCTATCCACCTCTGCTCCTAAGTGCTGGGATTAGAGGTTGTGCCACTGTGCCTGGCTCTCCTTATTAATTTTTCACTGTCTCCTTAGATTCAAAATTTAATAAAGGAGTAATTTTTTGTATGTTTCGATATTTCATAATTGGATCTCACCCAACTAAGAATTTTAAATAGGAAACTTTAAAGAATATTTACTGTGTAATAATGGGAGCAAAGTAAAAATGCTTTCTGCATATCAGAAAACATTTGTCAAGATCAAAGGAAGCATCCACCTGACCTTCAATACATACATCCATTTACATATTTATGATATATATATATATAAAGTGTGCATTTCATAATAATATGGAGATATTGAGAGCATAGCATCATTTTTCTCTTTCCTCCATTCTCCCGCTTTCCAATGAATGTTTCTAGGCTAAAAATATTTTTTTTAAACAAAAGTTAAAGAGCTACTTTAAAGCTGGTACTTGGCTACTAGTAAGTCAGGATATCCTTGGGAGTCCTGCTAAAATATTTTAGACAATATTGGTAGCACTTACAAAATTAACTGGGGAGTTCCATAAACTGTTCATGTAAATGTCAGGTCTATCACAGTCGCTCAACTCTTATTGTGAAAGACGCTGTCACAGACAATACAGAAATAAGTGACCAGGTGCACAGGAAAAGCATTATTCACAAAACCAAATGATGTGCTAGATATGAATCAGGAGCTACAAGCTCTGGGACAACAGAAATCATGACAGAGCCATGTCTGGATCTGAACCAAGTTTCCCAAAGAGTTTCTCTACTCTGCCAAGCCCCCAGACTATAACCTAAGAACTGCTTTCTGAGTAGATCTTTCCTATGGATCCTTCCATTTTATGGACATCTCTGCCAGGTGATCATTGTCTTCTAGTTTACCAGTTAAAAATAAGGATTTCTTTTATCACTGTTTGGGGTGAATGGGTTCAAACTGTCCTTTCTGGAGACCATGAAGACATAGACTTGTTTCTTTTTGATTAAGCACAATCCTAGAGTCTTAGTCGTTACAGTATATAACATCATAATCACGTAAGAGAATTACCAGGACTCTAAAAGTAACTTATTCACCAGATGTAATTGTCATATTGGAGGCTTACCCTTTCTAGGGGTTCCTGAACTTGGTCTGGTTCAATTCTTTGATTGTGGCCCAAACCCCTCTCCAAACAGATTCAAACTGGTTTCTCTTGATTTCTGACTGAATTAGTCTTAGTTTACCCTCAAACTAACTCTATCAATCTGTTCTAACCTTCTGTCTGGTCTCTTCTTATTCTCTGGCGTGTTCTGTCCTCACCTGTAACCTGTCTCTGTAATCTGCCCTCCCTCCCAACTCTCTTAAGTCCTTTCTTTCCTCGCTGTCCTCATAAGAATTGGGCATATCCTATCTCTGACTCATTCTGTTATCTCTCTGATTCATCACTTTGCCCCTCAATTAGATGTCACTTACAAATATGACTCTTCCTTCTATAAATGAACGTTACTTTCATTGTTTGGGATTAAAGGTGTGTAATTAGGGAATGTCTGCATTCTAGCCAAATCACATAGGTCTAAGTGGTCTATGGATGTATTCCTTGCCAGAGACAATGTGTACTTTTTTTGGTTTTTCTAGACAGGGTTTCTCTGTATAGCCCTGGCTATCCTGGAATTCACTTTGTAGTCCAGGCTGGCCTCCAACTCAGAAATCTGCCTGCCTCTGCCTCCCCAGAGCTGGGATTAAAGGCATGTGCCATTATGCCCAGCCAATGTACTTTTTAAACATGGAAAATTAGCTTTTTTTCCCTGACCACAGCGAGATTGTTTTTATATAGTAGTAAAGCAAATTAACCACCTTGAATTTCAAAGAGAATGTATAAGTATACATGTATCTATATATCTGTGTTCATTTCTTACAAGAGAAGCAGTTCTGTGTTCAATTTATACTTACTGCTTTCTTTTTGCTGTGAAATGGCAACTGTTGATAGATCATTGTGTTTTAAGATGTAATGGGTAGGGGACTATATTTTGATTTTACTTGGCATTAATCTGTAAAATGTCACTTAGACATATATGATAGCAACACTTGAAGTACTATGTAGCTTCTGTATCTCTCTATACAATTGCATGGCCTAATATCCTGCTGTACCTGGACTCCTCATAACGGTATTTAAATTAACAACACTCACAGATCCTAAAGTTACTGAAAATGTAAATTCTTCTCTTTGCTTTCTGATTTGAACATTTAGCTAACACCTAAGACTTGTACTATATGGATTTTTCTTGTTATGCGTCCTGTTGGAAATTCCTGAAATTGTGAGCACCCTCATAGAATTTCCAGAGTACTTGAAGTTGTATTTGCATAGTTGGACATAAAAGAATTTGTAGACAATGATGCTCTCTTTTTTAATAAAATGAAAAATTTGAAAAATCTAAAAAAAATGTTAGCTACATAAATGAGGAAATGATCACAATTATGTAAACATTGTCCAATAAACACAAGTAAATAAAATGATTAATAAGTGGACACGTTCCTAAGCATTAAAGTAAATTTTAGTAACTTGAGAATTCCAAGTCCTCCAAATTCAGAAAGAGAGTTACCAGGTTGACGGCTTGCCAGGGCACATCTTGTGTGGTTGTTGCAAAGAGTTTTGTAAATACAAACATATGCTCAAATGAGGGTAAAATAGTTTTAGAATCCATGTGAATTCAATGAACATTTATCATGATTTCAATTTTATTGTTCAGAATTAATGTTCAAAAATTAAGTGATTATCTGATGTTATTTTTATGAAACATGTTGGCATTTGTTGACAATGATGAATTGAACCATCTCTCTTATTAAATTTCAACAATTCAAATGCAAGTTTTATCACTTATTAACTTATTTGTCTAGTAGCACTAACCAGCTAAAATTAATTTTAGAAATCTTTTTCACATAAAATAATAAATAAATTGATAACAAGCTTCATAGCACATTTTTGTTTGCCTTTAATGAAACTCTTCTGAACACACTCTGACATTTCCTATCTAATTCTCATCCCACAGGTATTCATTTATCACTCTATTAACATGCACATCAGTAATGGTGTCTTAATCTATCTCACCGTGCTATCAATTAGGAGAATATCCTTGAACATAGGGTGGGGAGATTTGCTAATACACAATTTTTTGAAACTTGAGATCTCTAATAGTCCTTTGAATAATGTAATTTCTAACAATTTTTCTATTTAAAATGCACCTTCTGAAAATAAAACTCTGAAAGATTAAGTATAATATTAACATTAAACTCATAGGTCACCATGTTGGTTCATACTATGACATAAGGCTTACAAATGCTTCTGTATGTATGTACTTATTCATTTACTTACTTGTTTATTTTCTCTAACATCCTGCTGCACTGGGATTCCTGATGATTGGATTTCAGTTACGAGCACGCAGAGATCTTAAAGTTAATGACATATTAAACATTTAGCTTTACTTTCTATTCTGAAAATTCAGTTAATGCTATTATTTGAACTTTATTGATCTTTGAGACAAATCTCACTATGTTTCTCAGGCTGGTCTCAAATTTGTAATATTCCTGGCTCAGGGTGCTGGCTCCTGGGATTATAGACAAGTAGTAGTGTGGTGGCTTGAATATGCTTGGCCCAGGATGGCACTGTTAGGAGGTATGGAGTAGGTATGGCCTTGCTGGAGGAAGGAAGTCTGTTATGCTTTGAGACCTCCCTCCTAGCTTCCTGGAAGCCAGTCTTCTCCAACTGGCCTTCAGATGAAGATGTAGAACTCTCAGCTCCTCCTGAACCATGCCTGCCCTGGCACTGCCATGCTCCTGCCTTGATGATAATGGACTGAACCTCTGAACCTGTAGGACAGGCCCAATTAAATGGTCTCCTTTTAGGAGTTGCCATGGTCATAGTGTCTGTTTACAGCAGCAAAACCCTAACTAAGACATATTATATCTGGGCAAAAATAAAATTTTTCTTATTCTCAAAGATTATTGCAAATTTTTACACATAATGCAACAAGACACTTGAGCATATTGCTCAATTATTACATTGAAAATATATAGTGCTGGGTAGTCTTAAAGGATATTGATAAAAAGAAACAGGTATGGATTACATATAGTATAGAACCATAGTTACATGATTAGAGGTGAGAGAAGCTACTTATGAGAGTGCTAAGCACCACTTGGCCAATAATGAACCATTCTTTCAATATCCTCTAGGTCCTTGCTCCTTCAGCCATCTCTGTGACCTGTTAAGTACCATTTACATATCAACTAGAAACTGTTTCTCAAGTCTACTTTCTCTGAATGTCTAATTAAAATTAATAAGAAAAAATTTGAAAAGCAATTATGGCAAGAGGCCAGAAACATTTCTTTCTTCTTTTACAATTAATTTCATGCTTATTTTGTAAGAATATTTATTAAGGTTTTGTAAAAAGGTTGGATTAAGAATGACCACTTGAAGACAATTTTTTTTTCTCTCAATGAATGATTTTCATTTTACTGCTCATATTTCAATATATTCTTTAATCTACAACATCCACATTTCATTGTGGGGCAAAGTGGACTGTGCCACCAGACAGGAGAACTGGTAAGGTTGGGTCTCTATCTATGCCCCTGAGCTAAGGCTGTCCCAAAACCTTTAAAGAATTAGAAGCAGTCATTAATAGTCTCCCAACCAAACAAATCCCAGGAACAGATGGGTTTAGTTCAGAATTCTTTTTTTTTAATTAGGTATTTTCCTTGTTTACATTTTCAATGCTATCCCAAAGGTCCCCCATACCCACCCACCCCCACTCCCCTAACCACCCACTCCCTCTTTTTGGCCCTGGCGTTCCCCTGTACTGGGGCATACAAAGTTTGCAAGTCCAATGGGCCTCTCTTTGCAGTGATGGCCGACTAGGCCATCTTTTGATACATATGCAGTTAGAGTCAAGAGCTCCCGGGTACTGGTTAGTTCATATTGTTGTTCCACCTATAGGGTTGCAGATCCCTTTAGCTCCTTCGGTAATTTCTCTAGCTCCTCCATTGGGGGCCATGTGACCCATCCAATAGCTGACTGTGATCATCCACTTCTGTGTTTGCTAGGCCCCTGCATAGTCTCACAAGAGAGAGCTATATCTGGGTCCTTTCAGCAAAATCTTACTAGTGTATGCAATGGTGTCAGCATTTGGAAGCTGATTATGGGATGGATCCCTGCATATGGCAATCACTAGATGGTCCATCGTTTTGTCACAGCTCCAAATTTTGTCTCTGTAACTCCTTCTATGGGTGTTTTGTTCCCATTTCTAAGAAAGGGTAAAGTGTCCACACTTTGGTCTTCGTTCTTCTTGAATTTCATGTGTTTGGCAAGTTATATTTTATATCTTGGGTATCTTAAGTTTCTGGGCTAATATCCACTTATCAGTGAGTACATATTGTGCTTGATCCTTTGTGATTGGGTTACTTCACTAAGGATGATACCCTCCAGGTCCATCCATTTGCCTAGGAATTTCATAAATTCATTTTTTTAATAGCTGACTAGTATTCCATTGTGTAAATGTACCACATTTTCTGTATCCATTTTTCTGTTGAGGGGCATGTGGGTTCTTTCCAGCTTCTGGCTATTATAAACAAGGCTGCTATGAACATAGTGGAGCATGTGTTCTTCTTACCGGTTGGGACATCTTCTGGATATATGCCCAGGAGAGGTATTGCAGGATCCTCCGGTAGTACTATGTCCAATTTTCTGAGGAACTGCCAGACTGATTTCCAGAGTTGTTGTACAAGCTTGCAATCCCACCAACAATGGAGGAGTGTTCCCCTTTCTCCACATCCTCGCCAGCATCTGCTGTCACCTGAGTTTTTGATCTTAGCCATTTGACAAGAGTGAAGTGGAATCTCATTGTTGTTTTGATTTGCATTTCCCTGATGATTAAGGATGTTGAACATTTTTTCAGGTGCTTCTCTGCCATTCGGTATTCCTCAGGTGAGAATTCTTTGTTCAGCTCTGAGCCCCATTTTTAATGGGGTTATTTGATTTTCTGGAGTCCACCTTCCTGAGTTCTTTATATATATTGGATATTAGTCCCCTATCTGATTTGTGATAGGTAAAGATCCTTTCCCAATCTGTTGGTGGCCTTTTTGTCTTATTGACAGTGTCTTTTGCTTTGCAGAAGCTTTGCAACTTCATGAGGTCCCATTTGTCAATTCTCGATCTTACTGCACAAGCCATTGCTGTTCTATTCAGGAACTTTTCCCCTGTACCCATATTTTCAAGGCTTCTCCCTACTTTCTCCTTTATAAGTTTCAGTGTCTCTGGTTTTATGTGGAGTTCCTTAATCCACTTAGATTTGGCCTTAGTACAAGGAGATAGAAATGGATCAATGCGCATTCTTCTACATGATAATCACCAGTTGTTCCAGCACCATTTGTTGAAAATGCTGTCTTTTTTTCCACTGTATGGTTTTAGCTCCCTTGTCAAAGATCAAATGACCATAGGTGTGTGGGTTCATCTCTGGGTCTTCAATTCTGCTCCATTGGTCTGGTCTACTTGTCTGTCACTATACCAGTACCATGCAGTTTTTATCACAATTGCTCTGTAGTACAGCTTTAGGTCCGGCATGGTGATTCCACCAGAGGTTCTTTTATCCTTGAGAAGAGTTTTTGCTATCCTAGGTTTTTTGTTATTCCAGATGAATTTGCAGATTGCTCTTTCTAATTCGTTAAAGAATTGAGTTGGAATTTTGATGGGGATTGCATTGAATCTGTAGATTGCTTTTGGCAAGATAGCCATTTTTACAATGTTGATCCTGCCAATCCATGAGCATGGGAGATCTTTCCATCTTCTGAGATCTTCTTTAATTTCTTTCTTCAGAGACTTGAAGCTCCTATCATACAGATCTTTCACTTCCTTAGTTAGAGTCACGCCAAGGTATTTTATATTATTTGTTACTATTGAGAAGGGTGTTGTTTCCCTAATTTCCTTCTCAGCCTGTTTATCCTTTGTGTACAGAAAGGCCATTGACTTGTTTGAGTTAATTTTATGGCCCAAGCTTCTGACCTTCAGGCTAAACTCATCCCCAGTTACCTAGCAATAGTGAAGACTATAAAAAGGGGTGCTCAGCCTGCACCTTGCTCTCTTATTCCTTTGTCCTCTCACCTCTCTCTCACTTCTCTCTCCTCTTCCCTTTCTCTTTGTCTTCTTCTTCCCTCTCTTCTCCCTCCCTCCCCCTCTCTCTTTTCCTCCTTTCTACCTTCTCTCTTTCCTCTGCATTTCTATAATAAGGCTCTAAAACAATAGAGTCTCTGCTCTGCTCCTTCAAGTTCTGCTGCACACTCTGGTCAGTGTTGGGAATTTCTTCCCTCTTCCCTCTCTCCCACAACCCTGGGGGTTTTAGCAAAGTAGCTGGGGGGGGGGCGGTTCCCAGGCAGGGCTGCCCCTTGACCACCCCCTGAAGAGTGGGATAGAGGAATGCCCACCCAGGGATGAGTGGATAGGGTAGATAGCAGCCCTCCCATGCCTGAAAGACCAGAGAATAGGGAAACTCTGGCGGCGTGTGGGCATTTATTTCTAGCCTACTTCTCCCCAGGCCCCAGTCCAAGACCCCCCCTTCTTTTATTTTGTTCCCAACATACACCCAAGAGGAGTAGATGTCAGGAAATAATCAAATACAGAGCTGAAATCAACCAAGTAGAAACAAAAGAACTATACAAAAAATCAATAAAACCGGGAGCTGGTTCTTTGAGAAAGCAACAAAATAGATAAACCCTTAGCCAGACTAACCAGAGGGCAAAGAGACAGTATCCAAATTAACAAAATCAGAATTGAAAAGGGAGAAATAACAACAGAATAAACAGAATATTCAAAAATCATAATTTCCTATTACAAAAGACTATACTCAACAATACTGAAAAAATTGGATGAAATGGACAATTTTCTAGACAGACACTAGGTACCAAAATGAAACCAGGATCAGATAAACAGTCTATCACTCCCATAACTGCCAAAGAAATAGAAGCAGTCATTAAAAGTCTCCCAACCAAACAAAGCCCAGGACTAGATGGGTTTAGTGCAGAATTCTATCAGACCTTCAAAGAAGACCTAATCCCAATACTCTTCAAACTATCCCACAAAATAGAAACAGAAGGAACGCTACCCAATTTGTTCTATGAAGCCACAGTTGCACTTATACCTAAACACACAAAGACTCAACAAAGAAAGAGAACTTCAGAACATTTTTGCTTATGAATATCAATGCAAAAAAAAAACTCAATAAAATTCTTGCAAACCAAATCCAAGAACACATCAAAATGATCATTTACCACAATCAAGCAGGCTTCATCCAAGAAATGCAGAGATAATTCAACATACAGAATTCCACTGAAAAACAAAAAAACACATGATCATCTCATTAGATTCTGAGAAATAATTTGATAAAATTTAACACCCCTTCATGTTAAAAGTCTTGGAAAAATCAGGAATTCCACCAGAGGACTCCTAAACCTGATGAACGACTTCAGCAAAGTGGCTGGATATAAAATTAACTTAAAGAAATCAGTAGCCTTCCTCTACTTAAGGACAAATAGGCTGAGAAAGAAATTACGGAAATGACACCCTTCACAATAGTCACAAATAATATTAGATACCTTGGTGTGACTCTAACCAAGCAAGTGAAAGATCTGTATGACAAGAATTTCAAGTCTCTGAAGAAAGAAATTAAACAGAAGGTGGAAAGATCTCCCATGCTCATGGATTGACAGGATGAATATAATAAAATTGGCCATCTTGCCAAAAGCAATCTACAAATTCAATGCAATCCCCATTAAAATTCCAACTCAATTCTTCATAGAATTAGAAACAGCAATTTGCAAATTCATTTGGAATAACAAAAAATCTAGGAAAGCAAAAACTATTCTCAACAAAAGAACATCTGGGGAAATCACCATCCCTAACCTCAAGCTGTATTACAGAGCAATAGTGATAAAAACTTTGTGGTATTGGTACAGAGAGAGGCAGGATAGATCAGTGGAATAGAATTGAAGACCCAGAAATAAACCCACACACCTCTGGTCACTTGATCTTTGACAAAGGAGGTAAACCCATTCAGTTGGAAAAAAGACAGCATTTTCAACAAATGGTGCTGGTTCAACTGGCAGTTATCATGTAGAAGAAGGCAAATGGATCCATTCTTATCTCCTTGTACAAAGCTTATGTCCAAGTGGATCAAGAACCGCCATATAAAGCCAGATTCACTGAAACTAATAAAAGAGAAAGTGGGGAACAGCCTTGAACACATGGGCATGGGGGGAAATTTCCTGAACAGAACAAAAGTGGCTTATGCTGAAAGATTAAGAATCAAAAAAATTGGACCTCATAAAACTGCAAAGCTTCTCTAAGGCAAAGAAAACTGTCAATAAGACAAAAAGGCAACCAACAGATTGGGAAAAGATCTTTATCAATCCTTCATCCTATAGAGGGCTAATATCCAATATATAAAAAGAACTCATGAAGTTAGACTCCTGAGAACTAAATAATCCTATTAAAAATGGGGATCAGACCTAAACAAAGAAGTTTTAACTGAGGAAACTTGAATGGCTGATAAGCACCTAAAGAAATGTTCAACATCATTAGTCATCAGGGAAACACAAATCAAAATGACCCTGAGATTCCACCTCACACCAGTCAGAATGGCTAAGATCAGAAGCTCAGGTGACCACAGATGCTGGCAAGGATGTGAAAAAAGAAGAGCGCCATTGCTGGTGGGATTGCAAACTGGTACAACCACTCTGGAAGTCAGTTTGGCAGTACCTCAGAAAAGTGGACATAGTACCCAGGTATACCACTCCTGGATATATATCCAGAAGATGTTGTAATAAGGACACATGTTCCACTATGTTCATAGCAGCCTTATTTTTAATAGCCAGGAGCTGGAAAGAACCCAGATGTCCTTCAGCAGAGGAATGGATACAGAAAATATGGTACATTTACACATTTACTCAGCTATTAAAAACAATGAATTCATTAAATTCTTAGGCAAATGGATGGAACTAGGAAATATCATCCTAAGTAAGGTAACAAAGTCACAAAAGAACACAAATGGTATGCACTAACTGATAAGTGCATATTAGCCCCAAAGCTGGGAATACCCAAGATACAATTCACAGACCACATGAAGCTCAAGAAGAAGGAAGACCAAAGGGTGGATGCTTCAGTCCTTCTTAGAAGCAGGAACAAATTACTCGCAGGAGGAAATATGGAGAAAGGGTATGAAGCAGAGACTGAAGGAAAGGCCATCCAGAGACTGCCCCACCTGGGGATCCATCCCATAAACAGACACCCAACCCAGACAGTATTGTGAATGCCAAAAAGTGCTCATTGACAGGAGCCTGAGATCGTTGTCCCCTGAGAGGCTCTGCCAGAGCCTGACAGATACAGAGGTAGACCCTCGAAGTCAACCATTGGACTGAGCACAGGGCCCCTAGTGGAGGAGTTAGAGAAAAGACTGAAAGAGCTGAAGGGGTTTCCAACCTCATAAGAACAACAATATCAACCAACCAGAGCCCCAGAGCTTCCAGGGACTAAATCACCAACCAAAGAGAACACAGGGAGGGACCCCTGGCTCCAGCTGCATATGTAGCAGAGGATGGCCTTGGTGGGAGGAGAGGCTCTTGGTCCTGTGAAGGCTCGATGCCCCAGTGAGGCAGGAGTGGATGGGTGGGCGTGCACTCTCATAGAAGCAGAGGGAGCTGATAGGAAATTTCTGGAGGGGAAACCGGGAAAGGGGATAACATTTGAAATGTCAATAAATAAAATATCCAATAAAAATATTAAAAAGTATTAGTATTAGTGAACAAGTTCATTCATTGTAAATGAGGCTTGAGAGAAGCATAGTCATAGTTCTTAGGAAATGTTTATAATGCTATATGAAGTAGTGAAACAACTGCCCCACTCCCCACCCCCACCCCACCACCCAAAAAAAAAGAAAGAAAGAAGGAGAGAAAAGATGGCAAACAACAAATGTAGATTTAGCTGTGTGCACAACTTTTGGAACTAGGACATGATAGTTTTCCTGAGCACCGGGTTCCTTGCCTTTTGGGGTGGGCCATTATCACTCATAACCTGCCAATTCCTGATTCCTATTAAAATTCTCCTGCTCTAGGTTTGTCAATCTCCAAGGGCATGGGACTTTGTGTCCTCTGGTGAGTTCTCTGTAATTGAGTTAGTGAGTAGATTCATGTGTAGATTCTACCCAGAGCACATGCAGCATATAAAAATGAGAACCATATTTTTATGTCTGAAGTCAATTTCATGAGCAGAAGGCCATCGGAGGCATCTAAGATCGCCACCTAGTGGAACAGTTGGTATTGATTGTGTGTAAGACCTCTATGCTCCTTTCTTGCTCTAGTTACTATTTTTTCTGTAGGGTATTTTAATCTTCATGACTCTGCCTCTTATCTGTAAACCAATATTTTCTCCCAGTCTTTTGTTGATTATCAGGCTGTTTTTTTTTGTCCCTCGTTGAAGAAGTAGGTATGGCAGAGCGTAAGGGGTGAGGGTGTCGCATGTCTAGTCAGTTTGAGCACATGTGTAGGGGGAAAGCAGTGTAAAATAAATTGAAGTGAGAAAGAGTATGGAAGAATTTATCCTTAGGCTAAGTTTACCCAGAGTCCACGTGTACAGAAGTAGATGGTTAACATCTTACAGCAAACACTGCGCACACACTGGCTTTTGATCTGCTGCAGTAATAAGATTAAAACAACTTTGTCTGCAAAACAAGCTTTGTCTCTGGGAAGATTGCATTTAACAATACTCTGGGTAGATGTGAGGGCTCAGTGGGTAAAGGGCCCCACCACCAAGACCAATGGCCTGAGTTGGATGCTGAGAATCAAATGGTAGAAAGGAAAACCAACTCTCACAGTTGTCCTCTGACCCCACATATTCTGTGCTGCCTATCTACACACACACACACACACACATACACACATACACACACACTCACTCACCCATACTCTCAGGCACAATGCACATGCACACATACATTCAAAGTAAGTTATAACATCTATAGCCAAGTTCTGAGTTCTTTTTCTCCACAAGTTAACTGAACTGATATTTTAATTATCCATAGTTTCAAGAAGAGCATCTAATAAATAGACAGCATTTGAGTCTGTTCTTTATCGAGAGAAAGAACCTCTAGAATTCTTTCTGCTCATCACAAGCCGTCACTAACAGAATGTGGGTGGTGAGAACTAGTGCTTATTTGTTGATGAAGAAGTAAGAACATACATACATCAGGGACCACATTTTGAATGTGTTTTGTGGTACAGCCTAGGTTTTGGGTGTTTATGAACAGTATACTTGAGGAAACCTTGAAATTGACAGCTTTATGTGCTCTACATTAAAATATAACATTTACATTTGCTACATTTACATTTGCTACATTTACATGAAGATGAATAAACCCCAATGATTGCCTACTGCGTTATAACACTGTTGTTAGTGTTAATCCACGTGACTGTCAGGATGTACACAGAGATGGTCGTAACTTAGCAACTTATTTTCAGCTATTTTTATAGACTGTCAAGACAACAGCCATGATAGTATTGTATTAGGACTGTCATGCTTTTAAATGTTAAAAAATGCTTGTATGTATAAAATATAAAATTGCAAAAGAGCAGTAGCTCATTGAGATTATGTAAAGGGCTGCAATATATGTGCCGCCACTAGATGGTGATAAACCTCTTTGTGCGCAGCTGCGAGAGCACAGCCAGCCAAAGTCACTATCCCCAGGGTGCATGAGGATCATGGGTGTTGCTACCAGTCCTAGTTTAGACATGTCACCAAAAGTATTTAAGCCACACACTTTCTGAGCCTTCTTTGTCTACCTCACTATGTTTAAGAAGTAAAGTTAACCGCCGAAGAATCTGGTGTGTCCTGTGTTTATTTCCTGCGGGACGGGGATAAGCTCCGGATACTTGGTGCTAGAAACCCGGGAAAAAAGCCTTAACAACGCCGCACCAGAGGAGACCCTCCGACCAACTGGAGCAGATTCAGAACCATGGTGGATTTTTGAATTAAGAGAGCATACTGAATCCTTGTAAGTAACTCTGATCCTTCTTAATCCTTCCCCTTAACTGGAAGGAGGCACTAAAAGCCTTTTGTTCTCATGCTGGCTGTGTTAAACCTATTTCTCCCGGTTTGATCCTGCCCTCACCAGAAGTGGCGCTGAAAGAAAAAGTTTTGAATGCTGTTAAGCAAGGTCAGACAGACGTATATAAGCCGCAGTGCTTGTCTCATATTTAAGGCTCTCATAGATAAGGGAGCAGTATGGGAACTTCACATTCTGTAACTACAGCTCTACACTGTGTTTTAAAACAGCGAGAGATAAAAGTTTCTACAAGAACCTTAGAAACGTTCATTAGGGAAACAGAACGTATATCACCTTAGTACGCGTGTTCAGGGTCGTTAACTCTTCCCTCTTGAGAGAAATTAAGGGAAGACTTAGCTAAAGAACAACAGAATGGGAAATTAAAGGCAGGGACCATGCCATTATGGAATCTGGTGAGATCGTGCCTGGAGGATGAGAGATGCCGTCCAGCAATAATAACAGGGCAGGCAATATTAGAAGAAGTACAAGACAGTATGGCAGAAACGGAATGGAATGAAAGGTTAAGAGCTCTAAAAAAGGAAAATGTGCACAAGAAAATAAGCCCTTCCAGAGACCTTGAGTCAGAGGAAGTGAAAAATTTGAGGATAAATCCTCAGGGAGATAAAGGAAAAGGAGAAAGTTCAGAAAAGGAAAAGCCTTTATCCGGTAAAGGAACTAGAGGCTTTGAAGCTTGATAGTTTAAAAGCAGATGAGCTTAGCTCCTCTGAGGAAGAGGAGTCACATTATGAGGCAGCTCATTATAAAAAAGAAAGATACCATCCAGAGGAAAGGCGAGTGAAGAAATCAGAGAAAAAATTAAAAGTTACTGGAGACACAGAGCAGGCCACCTCTGGGCCTTCTAGTCTCAATACACCTCCACCTTATGTGGAGAAATTTTATTCTGATTCTTTTCTTTCAAAAGAGGAAAAGAAAAAATTATATCAGGCATTTCCTGTCTTTGAAGCTGCAGATAGAGGGCAAGTACACGCCCCCGTGGAGTATACTCAGATAAAAGAACTTGCTGAGTCGGTTCGCAATTATGGAGTTAGTGCCAACTTCACTATCTCCCAAATTGAAAGATTTGCTACTTTAGCCATGACCCCAGGAGACTGGCAGACAACAGTGAAGGCTGCACTCCCTAATATGGGGCAATATATGGAGTGGAAAGCGTTGTGGCATGATGCTACTCAGACACAGGCCAAAGTCAATGCCACTGCTGAAGGCAATCAGAGAAATTGAACATTTGAATTATTAACGGGACAAGGGCAATATGTTAATAATCAGACGAATTATGATTGGGGAGCATACAATCAAATCTCCACTGCTGCCATTAAGGCGTGGAAGGCACTTTCCAAAAAGGGAGAGTCTGGAAGATACTTGACAAAAATTATACAAAATCCTCAGGAGTCATTCTCAGATTTTGTAGCTAGAATGACAGAGGCAGCAGGCAGAATTTTTGGAGACTCTGAACAGGCAATGCCTTTAGTGGAACAGTTGATTTATGAGCAAGCCACTCAAGAATGCAGAGCAGCAATTACACCCAGAAAGAGCAAAGGACTGCAAGATTGGTTAAGGGTATGCCGTGAGCTTGGAGGCCCCTTATCTAATGCAGGGTTAGCGGCTGCCATCCTGCAGGGCCAAAGGCGTTCAGATACAAATAGTAATAACAGGGTCTGCTATAACTGTGGCAAACCAGGGCATATGAGAAGGGACTGCCAGGCACTCATAAAAGGGAAAGTGCTAGGGCTATGTACCAGGTGTGGAAAAGGCTATCATCGAGCCAGTGAGTGTCCTTCAATTAAAGACGTCAGAGGCAGATTTATTCAGTCTGGACCTCAGGCAGAAAGAAGTGAAGACAATTCAAAAAACGAGTTTCTGGGCCCCAGGTCCCAGGGCCCCAAAACATATGGGATCCCAGCTCACAACAGGCGGACACTACAGTCCACAGAGCTGCAAAAGTCTCAGCAAGAGTGGATCTCTGTGCCATCACTCGATTCATGCTGACACCCTCAATGGGGATGCAGCCCATTCCCACTGACTTCAAAGGGCCTCTACCATCCAGAAGTGTTGGCCTAATACTGGGCCAGGCCTCCTTGGCTTTACAAGGCCTCATTATCCACCCTGGAGTTGTAAATCAAGACTATGAGAGGGAACTTCAAGTTCTTTGTTCCTGTCCTCAAGGTGTTTTTTCTATAGCACAAGGAGATAAAATAGCTCAGCTAATAGTCTTGCCAAGCCTACATGGCTACTCCCCCTCCCCTGGTGTCCTTCAAGCTGCTAGAGAAATTGGCTCTGCTGAAAATGATTCTGCTTACTTAATAATGCCTCTTGATTCCAGGTCAGCTTTAGAGTTAGTTATAGAAGGGAAACACTTCAAAGGGATTCTAGATACAGGAGCAGATAAAAGTATCATCTCTTCCCACTGGTGGCCAAAATCTTGGCCCGTTACTCAGTCATCACATTCTTTGCAAGGGTTAGGCTATCAGTCCTGCCCCACTATCAGCTCTGGCACTCTGAGCTGGCAATCACCTGAAGGTCAAATGGGAAGGTTTACTCCCTATGTCTTACCACTCCCAGTTAATCTTTGGGGGAGAGACATTTTACAGGCACTAGGAATAACCTTGACTAATGAGTACTCACCACAAGCTGTTCAAATGATGAAGAAAATGGGCTATAAAGAGGGAAAGGGATTAGGGAAAAGAGAGCAGGGTAGACTTGAACCTATTCCTCAAGGGGGTAATAAAGGAAGACAAGGCTTAATTTTTTTCTAAAATCAGCTGTTGAGGGTTCCATGCCCATACCATGGATTACAGAGGAGATTGTATGGGTTCCTCAATGGCCTCTATCCTCTGAAAAATTAGAAGCAGCCACAAAACTGGTCTCTAAACAGCTACGCTTAGGTCATTTAGAGCCCTCTACCTCACCCTGGAATACACCTATTTTTGTAATTAAGAAAAAATTCTGGCAAATGGCGTTTATTACATGATCTTAGAGCAATTAATGCACAGATGCGCCTGTTTAGATCAGTTCAGCGAGGGCTCCCATTGCTCTCCGCCCTACCTAAAAATTGGGAAATTATAATTATAGATATTAAAGATTGTTTTTTCTCTATACCTTTATGTCCTCAAGATAGGCAAAGATTTGCATTTACCATCCCAGCCATTAATCACTTAGAGCCTGATCATAGGTACCAATGGAAGGTCTTGCCTCAGGGGATGGCAAATAGCTCCACTATGTGTCAGCTGTATGTGCAATTGGCACTTAAGTCAGTTAAAAATCATTTTCCATCGATTCTTCTGATAAATTATATGGATGACATACTGATATGTCACAGAGATTTACAGTTATTACAAGAAGCATATCCTATATTAATAAAAACGTTAGGGAAATGGGGACTGCAGGTAGCCACTGAAAAGGTGCAAGTTGCTCAAATAGGAGCCTTCTTAGGGTCACTCATTTATCCTGAAAAAATTGTTCCTCAAAGATTAGAGATTCGCAGAGATCATTTACACACCTTAAATGATTTTCAAAAAATTATTAGGAAATATAAATTGGCTGAGACCATTTTTGAAGATTTCCTCTGCTGAATTAAAACCTTTATTTGACATTTTGGAAGAAGAGTCTCATATCTCCTCCCCTAGAGCCCTTACTCCTGCTGCAAATCAGGCCTTGCAGTCAGTAGAAAAAGCTTTGCAAAAGGCTCAATTACAACGCATTGATGAGTCACAACCTTTTGATTTGTGTGTCTTTAAGACAGCCCAGTTGCCAACCACAGTCTTGTGGCAAAATGGACCTTTATTATGGATTCATCCAAATGCATCTCCTGCTAAAATAGTAGATTGGTATCCTAATGCAGTTGCACAACTTGCGCTTCGAGGAATAAAAGCAGCTATTACTTATTTTGGACAAGATCCTAAAATCCTAATTGTACCTTATACTGCTGCACAGGTTCAAACCTTGGCAGCTACATCTGATGATTGGGCAGTTTTAGTCACCTCCTTTTCAGGATGGATTGACAACCATTATCCTAAACATCCAATTTTACAGTTTGCCCTGAATCAGGCTATAGTGTTTCCACAAGTAACAGCTAAGGACCCACTTACAGATGGGATTGTGGTGTACACTGATGGATCAAAAACTGGTATAGGTGCTTATGTGGTTAATAATGAGATAGTAACTAAGCAATATAATGAGACTTCACCTCAAGTTGTGGAATGTTTAGTGGTACTAGAGGTTCTTAAGGCATTCCCAGGACCGCTTAACATCGTATCAGATTCCTCCTATGTAGTAAATGCAGTTAACATTCTTGAAACAGCTGGGGTAATAAAACCCTCCAGCAGAGTTGCCAATATTTTTTGACAAATACAGTTTGTTTTATTAAATAGAAAATTCCCTGTTTATATTACTCATGTTAGGGCACACTCAGGCCTCCCTGGTCCTATGTCTCTGGGAAATGATTTAGCAGGCAAAGCCACTAAGGTTATAGCTGTTGCTCTGTCTTCCCAGGTAAAAGCAGCAAAAGAATTTCATAAGCGCTTTCATGTGACAGCTGAGACTTTATGTTGCCGCTTTGCATTAACTAGAAAAGAAGCTAGAGAGATTGTTACTCAATGTCACAATTGTTGTGAATTTTTACCTGTCCCTCATGTGGGGATAAACCCTCGTGGCGTCAGGCCATTACAGGTCTGGCAAATAGATGTCACGCATTTTTCCTCCTTTGGGAGAAATCAATATTTACATGTTTCTATTGACACCTGCTCTGGTGTAATGTTTGCCACACCTTTAACAGGTGAAAAAGCCTCTCATGTTATACAACATTGTCTCGAGGCATGGAGTGCTTGGGGAAAACCCAAACTCCTTAAGACAGACAATGGACCAGCTTACACCTCTCAAAAATTTCAACAGTTCTGCCGCCAGATGGAAGTGACTCATCTGACTGGTCTTCCGTATAATCCTCAAGGGCAGGGCATTGTAGAACGTGCCCATCGCACCCTCAAGTCCTACCTTATTAAACAAAAGGGGGGAGTCCAGGAAGTTCTACCCACAGTGCCAAGAGTAGCTGTTTCTATGGCACTCTTCACTCTTAATTTTTTAAATCTTGATGCTCAAGGCCATACTGCGGCTGAATGTCACTGTTCAGAGCCTGACAAGCCAAAAGAGATGGTAAAATGGAAAGATGTTTTGACTGGTCTCTGGAAAGGCCCAGATCCTATATTAATAAGATCCAGGGGAGCTGTTTGTGTTTTCCCACAGGAAGAAGACAACCCATTCTGGCTGCTGGAATGACTGACACGGAGAATTCTGACACCTGAAGATGACTCCCAGATGGATCCCTTGGAAACTACCTCTAGTCCTCGTACTACCTCTGTGGATTTGGGTTCCTAGTATATTTGGAGAGTATAGATGGGCAATTCTGTCTGCTTTCCCTAAGCCCATGCCTGTCCGTCATAATACAGCTGTTTTTCCCAAGTTTTTTACGACCAATAAAACTTTAGGTCTGCCATACCTACCATTTGACCCTATCTGGGCACCATTGGGAGAAAAACGCTCTTTAAGGGAACGAGGTTCTCTCTGTTTCCAAATTTATGAATTAGGAGATTGTATCAGACTCACCAGCTGAGCTTTGGGAATGTTTTTTAAGTATCGAGGAGGCGTGGTGAAAATAACCCAAGACACTTCCAACAGAGATATAACCCTTACAAATCGGACCTTCTGGCATGAGGCAACTTGGGTTAATGGTACATTTCTACCACCTAACTTTTCAGACAAAGAACGTCCCAATCAACCAAAAATGGCTCCTCATTGTAGCTTGGAAGATGAAGGGCTAATCCTGCCTTGGTCTGATTGTCAATCCTCTGTCACTCGTTGGGCAGATCAGAGTAAAACTTTTTCCTTTTCTCCCAACATGATAGATGACCCAGAGCAGAAATATGTTATGAAAAAGGGACTTTTCATACAGGACTTTAGAATGCATCCTTTTCATAAATGGGTACTTTGTGGAATTAATGGTAGCTGTACAGATCTTAATCCCTTGGTTTTCCTCCAAGGAGGAGCTGCTGGAAAAACGATTTTTAGTGGTATTTCAAAATTTGCTCAGTTTCATCAAGTTCTGTTACCTGATAGAACCATTTATCAAAATTCTACTACTGAAATCACTGGATTTAATAAGACACTGATAAAGCAGACTAATTATTTACCTACTCCAGTTTGTGTGTACACCCCTTTCTTGTTTATTCTTTCTAATGGTTCCTTTGAATCCTGTACTAATGAAACCTGCTGGATGTCACAATGCTGGAGCCTTAAGTGGGCCAGCCGTGCAATGCTTGCCAAGATTCCATGATGGGTTCCTGTCCCCCTGGAGATCCCTTCCACCATAACCTTACACAGGCAAAAGCGAGACTTTGGTATCACTGCAGCTGTTGTGGTGGCAATGGCTGCCAGTGCAGCGGCAGCTACAGCTGCTGGAATTGCTATGGCAACATCAGTCCAGTCAAGTACAACTGTCGAGCAGTTGTCCTCCTCTGTGGCAGAGGCAATCGATCAACATTCAGTGCTCAGTGCCCAATTAAAAGGTGGGCTAATGATAGTGAACCAGCGCATTGACCTGGTGGAGGAAAGGCTGGAAATTCTGCTCCAATTGGCTCAGCTTGGCTGTGATAAAAAATCAGGAGCCTTATGTATTACTAGTGTCCAATATGAAAATTGGACACATGCAGCTAATCTATCTAAAGAATTGTCTTTGTTTCTTACAGGAAACTGGTCTGAAGGATTTGACGAAAAGCTTGAGGCACTACGTACAGCAGTGATGACTATTAATTCTACGCGCGTGGACCCATCATTGATCGATGGAATCAAAGGACTTTCTTCTTGGATGTCCTCTACATTCTCACATTTTAAAGAGTGGGTGGGAGTGGGCCTGTTTGGCGCAACCCTGTGTTGTGGACTAGTGTTTCTTCTATGGCTGGTATGCAAACTCAGATCTCAACAGAAACGTGACAAGGTGGTAATTGCTCAAGCACTTGCTGCCATAGAGCAAGGCACCTCCCCTGAAATTTGGCTATCTATTCTCAAGAATTAGTTGGCATTTGAGTTCTCTGTCTTTGCATCCCACAAAATTGTGGATATATTGCATTGAGATGAGAGAAACTCAACGATCATTGATCAACCCGTGCACATTGCTGAGGTTTCCTCATTGCATGTGATAAGGTGATCATGATTTCCCCACTAATTCATTTTTGGCTGGCCTCTTTTGTAGAGTTCACCCTAGGCCATTTAGCAGTTATAGTCACACAGCACGGTGGTATCCAAAGACGGGCAACTTTCCTCATGCACAGACCAAAATAAGACAATGGGGCCCGGTGGTGATAGGGTTACCCGATAACGGGTAAGGCTGTGACATTGGAGGAACGACCTAAAACAGGGGCCACAGCAGATGGACATAACTACAGGGCCTAGACCAGCCTCATTTTAATAAATTATAGAGGGGGAGATGTAAAGGGCTGCAATATATGTGCCGCCACTAGATGGTGCTAAACCTCTTTGTGCGCAGCTGGGAGAGCACAGCCAGCCAAAGTCACCAGTCTGTCTCCAGGGCTTTTGCCCAACCCCTGGGGTAAAGCCCTATCGCTGAAGACAACACCTACATACTGGAGAAGTCATGCTGGTGTCTAACTAGAGCTTTCACCCCTGCTGACTGGTGATCATGATCTGTAAGGTACTCTGCTTGCTACCAGAGCAGAAAGGCAAACATCAACCCAGCTACAAACCATTCATTCTACAGTGATGACCAGCCTGCGTGATATGCTAGTGGATCCATAGTACAAAAGGGATGGGCATAATCAGCCACTGTCTGATTCAATTTAAGGCTCACTCTATGAGATAGGATCCATGCCTGACAATGCTTGGGTAGCCAAAATCCTGAGACTAGTTAAAGCTAGGGTAAAACCAAATGCTAATGTTCTGCTAAAGGAACTTAGTAAAATAAAATGACTCAACAAAATCCTGCTGCATCCTTGGTTCAATGACTTGCTCAGCCATCATCAGAGAATCTTCCTCTTCCAGAAGGTTCTGGTGCAGAACCAACAGCTAGATGATGTGCAAAGAGTGAAAGAACTTGGAACATTGGGTCCTAAATGAGATGTCTTCATCAGATCCCTTGCCTCGGGGCTTAGGAAGCTCTGGAGAAGAGGCAGTAGGAAGTGTGTAGGAGCCTGTAGGAAGGCTGACACCAAGGAAACAGTGTCTTCCAGACACAACAGGACTGAAGCGTAGAAGAACTTACAGAGACATGGCAGCACACTAGGGGCCTGCACAGGTTCTAAGCCAGGTGGAGTCCCAGCTCTGAGCCAGGAAAGGGGAATCAAGGTCTTTTCCCTTCCTTTTTTAGATTACGAAACAAAAACAACAACAACAACAACAACAACAACAAAAACCAAAACCAACCAAACAAAAAACCCCAACCAACCAACCAAACAAACAAAAAACCAAAACTAACAACAAAAAAATGAAAATAAAGTCATATTTCTTGACTTTAAAGATTCTCATAACATCTCCTTAAAATTCAATTTGTCTCTTGCTAGTTCAGAGTCTCATTTATGGATTTCCAAGTTTTTATGGATTAACTTTGATTTTATATTCAGACACAGGAGGGATACCAATCATATCTACACATTGTACAGTCATTAAAAATGTACTGTATTTGGTATGCGAACTGCTTGAGATTTTTAGTTCAAAATCTTGTCAAGTTTAACTGCAAAAACATCCAAAATACTACATTTCTAAGAACCTAAAAGAAGCCCATCCAGGGGAGTCTTCAGCCGACCCATTTCAGACAAGGAATGAATGGTCTGTGAACCTTCCTTGAAAACTGCTGGCATTAGGACAGAAGAGTAAGCTTTTCTTCCTAATAAGTAAGTTGAAGTTATTGACTCTATCCAAAACAGTCCTTAGGAACAGGTCTTTCTAGATAGAAAAATGAATCACTAAGGCAATAGATGGTGACTTGTTCATAACCGAAATATAAAATGAGTTGTCCTTTTATAAATTATAGAATTAAATTGATAGACAATTATGACCTTTAAACAGCTCAGGGCTTTATTGCTTAAAGCTTAGTTCCTCTAAAGAACTGGCTTGTATTAGATAAAAATGTACTTTAAGTAAAGTCCTTATTTCTGGTACTTACTTTCCCTCTAAATTGGTTTTTCTCAAACTTATAATATTACGTATCTCTTGATTGTCAATCAAAGCAAATTTTTGTTGATAACAATTATGAAACACACTTAATCAAGCCAGGTGTAGTGCAGAGTCTCTTCCCTTACACTTTCTGGGAGCCTCTGTTAAGGAGATGTTTTTGGTGTTAGCTAGCTTGTGAGTGGCTCTGAGGCTCTAGTGGCTCACGCTCATCCAGGAACTGATCCCATTCGGTTTCCTTTCCTTTCCTTTTTCACGTCACTTGGATTCTCTGTGACGTGTAAGACACCAGATGAGCTAGGCAATTCCTAAGTCACTTCGGCACTAACAGAAATCCCCAGAATGGCTGTACTTGGGGCCTAGAAGCTACTGAAAGATCCTGGTAGAATGTAAAAGGTCACAGAAGCCCTGAAATTGGCAAGATAGACGTCAGTGTTAGCAGAACTAGCTTCACTGATTTAGAAAAATAGAGGTGCACAATGCTCTGGCCACTCCTTGAACCTGTGTGTCAGCCAATGTTCTGACCAGGTGTGTGCCCATTGCTGCACCTTCATTAGACTCTTTCCTTGTACCCCTTCCATACCCATTTCTTGAGAATAGACATTGTTTAGATCTGGAAATCCCCTAATCTCCCCCTTCTCCTTTACCCCCTGAGGGCCTATAAAAACTGGGAACTCTTTCCCCTCGAGGACGACTCCTCTACCCCTGCGTGGGATATGAGTCGTCCCCAGAGCTCTGGCTTTCCCCGAATAAAGCCTCATGTGGTTTGCAACAAGCTCGGTCTGTCGTGAGTTCTTGGGTGTCCGCTATTGTCCTGAGGCCTGAGCGAGGGGCTCCTCTCGGAGTCTTTCATTTGGGGGCTCGTCTGGGATCGGTGTGATTACCCACATCTCTGAAGACCCACTTGGAGGTGAAATTTTTGTCCAAAAATATTTCTGTAAGCCGGGTAGGTTCTGTGCTGAAATTTGCAGCCGTGACGTTTCGTGAGAAACGGAGACCTTTGCCTCGGGATGAGGCACTGAGTGTGAACAGCAGACGTGCTGGAATCACCGGCTGCTGCTCGCTCTGGGGGACGCCCTGAGCGAGGGGAAGGACTCTAGGAGTCCGTCTGAGGCGGGGAGTGTACTCCCTCGACCGTCTGCATTTCTGAGTTGGTTTTGTCTGTTTGATGGAAGACAGGCATCTGTCGGTGTGTGTTTGTTTTTTGTGTCTGTTTTCAGGTATCTGTCAGTGTGTATTTGTTTTTTGAGTCTGTTTTCAGGCATTTGTCAGTGTGTATTTGTTTTTTGTGTCTGTTTTCAGGTATCTGTCAGTGTGTATTTGTTTTTTGTGTCTGTTTTCAGGCATTTGTCAGTGTGTATTTGTTTTTTGTGTCTGTTTTCAGCTATTTGTCAGTGTGTGTATGTGTGTTTTCTGTGTTTGTTTTGTGTTTTTCGTGGTACTGGACGGACTGTAACGACCCCCCTAAGTTTGACTTTAGACCACTGGACTGAATGAAGTTAGATCAAGGGCCCATAATCTTTCAGTAGAAATTAAGAAGGGACCTTGGCAGACTTTCTGCGCCTCCGAGTGGCCGACTTTTAATGTAAAATGGTCACTGGAAGGGACTTTTGGTTTACTCTTATCTTTGAAGTTAAAGCCATTGTTTTTCAGAGTGGACCTGGGTCCCACCTGGATCAACAGCCTTACCTCATTCAGAATTCACCGCCATAAATCAAACCATGGGTTCCGCCACGCCTCTCAGAGCCCTCCCCCGGCTGCTCACATGCACTCAAGTGGGTCAGCACAGTGCCCTCGCTTTCTGCCCTAAGAAGCAGTCCCTGCACCGGCTCTGAGATTGCTAAAGGCACAGTCTGAGGACCGAGGACCTACAGCTGGGACCCGGAGCCGACAAGCCCAGAGTCCCCCAGCAGATGAAGCTCCTGACACCACTTCTGCCTTTTCCTTTGTGAGCTGTGGGTAACCCGCCCACAGACAGGCAGTCTCTGCAGACCCTTCAATATTCGCCTTTCTCATCGGCTGATCTGTACAATTGGAACGCTGCGTTCCCTCTGGACCGGCCAGATTAGAACTACAACACGGCACAAGGTAAGGAGAGGTTGACAGTTTACTGGCCGGGCTCTAGTCTAAAGGGACCGATGAGACACCCCACCAATTTGGCTAAGGTAAGAGAAGTGATGCAGGGCCTTACAGAGCCCCCATCTGTTTTTCTAGAAAGATTGATAGAAGCTTATAGATACTATACTCCTTTTAACCCGACCTCTGAGGGTTAACAAGCCGCGGTTGCTATGGCTTTTAAAGATTACATGCCATGGCTTTACAAGATTTAGTTAAGGAGGCACAGAAGGTGTATCCCAGGGGAGAATAAGAGGGAAAGAAGACAGGAGAGGAATTTAAGCAGGATTTTGGCCTCAGTAGTAGGGGAACGTAAAGAAAGGAACTAGCCAGAGAATAGATAGACAGGGTACCTGGGCAACAAGGAACCCAGACCTGAAAGAAGAAGATCTGTTCAGAAGATTTTAGAGAAGGACCAATGTGCCTATTGCAAGGAAAAAGGACATTGGGCACGAGAATGCCCAAAGAAAAAGGGAAGGGCCCCTAAGGTCCTGACTCTGAAAGATGATAAATAGGGGAGAAGGGGCTCAGGCCCCCTCCCCGAGCCTAGGGTAACCCTGATGGTGAAAGAGACTCCCATGGACTTTTTAATTGACACAGGGGCAGAACATTCTGTGTTGAAACATCCACTGAGAAAATTAAAAAATAAAAGAACCATAGTGATTGGAGCCACTGGTCAGAAACAATACCCCTGGACCACTGCATGCACTGTAGATCTGGGGAAAGGCCAAGTGAGTCATTCCTTCTTGGTCATTCCTGAGTGTCCCGCACCGCTTCTAGGAAGAGATCTTCTGACTAATTTAAAGGCCCAGATCAGATTTACCTAAGAAGGGCCGAGAGTAACTTGGGAATCTCCCACCTCCGTAGTCTTAGCCCTGCAGCTTGAGGAAGAATACCGATTGCATGAAGGCATAAAGCAAACAGAGGTGCCAGACCTAAAAGACTGGTTGACTGCTTTCCCTAGAGCATGGGCAGAGACTGCAGGCATGGGAATGGCTGTCAGAGTTTCCCCTGTGGTTGTGGGACTGAAGACGGATGCAACCCCTATAGGAGTGCAACAATATCCAATGAGCCGTAAAGCAAGAGATGGAATCAGGCCACATATTCAGAGACTATTACAATTAGGTATTTTGATACCTTGCCAGTCACCCTGGAATACTCCTTTACTATCGGTAAAGAAACCTGGCACGAGTGACTACTGACCAGTCCAAGACCTGAGAGAGGTCAATAAGAGGGTCCAAGATATTTACCCAACTGTTCCTAATCCCTATAACCTCCTCAGCTCATTCCCTCCGGAGCGAAAATGGTATACAGTACTTGATTTAAAAGATGCTTTCTTTTGCCTGAAGTTACATCCCTCCAGCCAGCCCATATTCGTCTTTGAGTGGAGAGATCCTGACACTGGACAAACAGGACAATTGACCTGGATGTGGTTACCCCAGGAGTTCAAAAACTCCCCCACTCTTTTTGATGAGGCTCTACATCGAGATTTAGCCTCCTTCCGAGCTGAAAACTCCCAGGTAACTCTGCTTCAATATGTTGCTCCTTGCTGCAACCACGGAAGAGAATGCTGGCAGGGGACCAAGAGATTGCTAGCAGAACTGGGTGAGTTGGGTTACCGGGCCTCTGCTAAAAAAGCCCAGGTATGTCAGATGGAAGTGGTCTACCTGGGATATACCCTCTGGGATGGAAAACGGTGGCTGACAGAGGCTAGAAAAAGGACTGTGACTCAAATACCAACTCCGGCTACTCCAAGACAGGTGAGAGAATTCTTGGGCAACACTGGGTTCTGCAGACTTTGGATACCTGGGTTTGCAACACTGACCGCCCCCCTGTACCCCTTGACCAAGGAAAGTGGAGAATTTAGATGGACATCAGGACATCAGAAAGCCTTTAAAAATATTAAGTAGGCCCTGCTGACTGCGCCAGCCTTGACACTGCCATATCTAACCAAGCCCTTCATCCTCTATGTTGATGAGAGGGCGGGGGTGGCCAGAGGAGTTCTTACTCAGGCTCTAGGGCCGTGGGAGAGGCCTGTGGCATATTTGTCTAAGAAGCTGGACCCAGTGGCCAGCGGATGGCCCACATGTTTAAAGGCCGTTGCTACAGTAGCCCTACTTGTTAAGGACGCTGACAAATTAACTCTGGGACAGCAAATAACTGTGGTAGCCCCCCACTCTTTTGAAAGCATTATCCGTCAGCCCCCAGACCGATGGATGACAAATGCCTGGATGACTCACTACCAGAGGCTGCTGCTGACTGAACGGGTTGTGTTTGCTCCTCCTGCTATTCTCAACACTGCCTGCAAAGTGATCTACGTGACCAGCCGTGGCCAGGTGTTCCAAACTGGTACACAGACGGAAGCAGTTTCCTAGTGGAAGTTTTTGTAGATACCTTTTCAGGATGGGTGGAGGCCTACCCAACAAAAAAGAAACTGCCAATGTTGTGGTTAAGAAAATCCTAGAAGAAATTTTTCCTCGGTTTGGAATACCTAAGGTAATAGGGTCTGACAATGAACCCACCTTTGTTGCCCAGGTAAGTCAGGGACTGGGCATCCAACTGGGGATTGATTAAAAATTACATTGTGTTTATAGACCCCAGAGTTCAGGCTAGGTAGAAAGAAAAAAAAAACTTGACTAAATTAATCTTAGAGACCGGCGGGAATGACTAGACAGCCCTCCTTCCCTTTGCTTTGTTCCGTGTTAGGAACACACCAGGAAAATTTAAGCTTACTCCATATGAAATCCTGTATGGTGGGGGGGGGGCTCCCCCGCTCACTGAAGTAAAGAGGGTGTTAGATCCTTTAAAATTTAACCCTGGTCCTTCATTGTTTACATGCATAAAAGCCCTAGAAGTGGTCAGAAATACCGCCTGAGAGCAGCTCAAAGAGGCCTACGAACCAGGAGACTTGATGATACCACACCAGTTCCAGGTGGGAGATGCAGTTCTCGTCTGACGACATCGAGCTGAGAATCTGAAACCTTGTTAAAAAGGCTCTTGCATCGTGCTACTGTCACCCCCACTGCTGTCAAAGAAGAAGGCATCTATTCATGCCTTTCACGTAAAGCGAGCTCCCGAAGAATAAACCCCCTTGGTTGACCACTCTCATTTCTACTCTGATAGACCCTCTAATAATTTTGCTCTTACTGCTGACGTGTGGCCCACTAATTCTTAATAATCTAATGACCTTTGTTAGAGAGAGGATTGGTGCTGTCCAGCTGTTAGTATTAAGACAACAATACCAGTCTCTGCAGAACCTTGTAAAAGAGGTTGCAGTTTAGTTCTAAGATTAGAACTAGTAACTAGAAGAAGTGGCGAATGAAAGATCCTGGCAGAATGTAAAAGGTCACAGAAGCCCTGAAATTGGCAAGATAGACGTCAGTGTTAGCAGAACTAGCTTCACTGATTTAGAAAAATAGAGGTGCACAATGCTCTGGCCACTCCTTGAACCTGTGTGTCGGCCAATGTTCTGACCAGGTGTGTGCCCATTGCTGCACCTTCATTAGACTCTTTCCTTGTACCCCTCCCATACCCATTTCTTGAGAATAGACATTGTTTAGATCTGGAAATCCCCTAATCTCCCCCTTCTCCTTTCCCCCCTGAGGGCCTATAAAAACTGGGAACTCTTTCCCCTCGAGGACGACTCCTCTACCCCTGCGTGGGATATGAGTCGTCCCCAGAGCTCTGGCTTTCCCTGAATAAAGCCTCATGTGGTTTGCTACAAGTTCGGTCAGTCGTGAGTTCTTGTGTGTCTGCTATTGTCTTGAGGCCTGAGGGAGGGGCTCCTCTCGGAGTCTTTCACTACAGTAACAAAAGCAAGACCTTTGCTAACAATTCTGAACATCTTGTGCTGATCGGATTTAAATGTATTTATTTTATTGAGGTCTATTAATGTTAACAGTTAAGTTATAAGGAAAAATAACACGATGATAAAAGTACAGGTCTATAGACACATGATTAAACCTAAATTAAATTTAAGACAAACTGAAATAAGCTGAGGCTACTCACTTATACTGTTAAACCTTAAGATTCATGAGCTATATGAATGGCCAGTCAGTTTTGAAAAGGGAAATTATTAAAGAGTTTCTTAAACTTTTTATCTTTTTTTTTCAGTTCCAAACAATCTGATTTTTTTATATCTGCATTCCAGCCGTGACTGACTATAAAATAATTTTCTGAGTAATTTGAATTATAGGCTATTCTTTTTTCTATCTTAACAGAAAAGATAAAGTAGGCAAATGTCCAAAAGCTTTAATCCAACAGTTCAAACTGCTGGGCGAGGAGACTTGACTACTAGTTCTCAGAAGACAGAAGAAGGTGAATCTCTGAATTTGAGGCCAGCCTGGTCTACAAAGCAAATTCCATGACAGCCAGGGCTACATAGACAGACGCTGTTTCAAAAACAAACCAACAACAACCACACCTCAAACCCAACCAAAACTAAACAGACAAACCAATTGTATGTGTGTATGTGTGTATGTGTGTATGTGTGTATGTGTGTATGTGTGTATGTGTGTGTGTGTGTGTATGTTTGTATGTGTGTATGTGTGTAGGTGTGTATGTGTGTATGTGTGTATGTGTATATGTGTGTATGTGTGTATGTGTGTATGTGTGTATGTGTGCATGTGTGTATGTGTGTATGTATGTATGCTACAGCATATATGTTTTATGGAAATAAGATGTGAATTCACCAGGAAAGAACAAGAGCCCAAAAGGCAGGGGAGAAGTGTTCATGGGTGCACTAGCCAGTTACCTCTGGAAGAGCAGCTGCATGGATTCAGGATGCACTTCATGCACACTGGGTGCATGCTGGATGGCTGTGGAAAGTCATCTCTTACTAAGTCCTAATCAAAATGCTTCTAGAGAACTCCACACTGAGTCAGGGCTTTCTGTTCCCAAGCAAACCACAGCACTGATCTCCATCTGTTTTTCTCTGACTCTTAAAACATCCTTCCAAATTGCAAAACAAAGCACAAAATCATCTTAATTGCCTTGCCAAAGGGTTGGAAAGGAGCACCACTTTTTGTTCAAAAGACAACTTCAGAAAATAAAAGAGAAGCCTCAAATGGGCCAAAAGCCACAAATTGAAAAACAAAAGAAAAACAAGGCTGGCTGTCTACTGCCAGCAGGAGTTCACCAGGGAGAGGAGCTCTGACTCCAAAATAGTCACTTTTCCATTTTGTCAATGATGGCAAAAGGCCATGGGTGCTGGCTAAAGGAAGGAAAGAATGTTCCAGGAAGAAAACAGGTCTCTTTGTTGCAAGAACTGCATTCTCACTTGTATCCAATGCTGATGACTGGCAGCAGAAACTCTGGGAGGGTCACATCTATGTGGTGACACAGGAAGCTTTCTCCAGGGTCTAGCACACTCTTACCAAAGCCTCTTGCCCTGGTTCACTATCTCATCTAAATGCTCACTCGCATTAAGGGACAACATGGTGTAATTGGAAATGGACAGACACATTTACTTGTAGTTTTGGCCATAACTGGACAAGGAGAAAGTCTCAGCTACATTCCACCAGGCCCATAGCACTCTCAGGCCAAATAGAAGGATGAAAGATAGGAAAATACACACTTCAGTGTCAGCTGTGGGCCCAGTTTCCAGGAGATGAGATGGTCGTTTTCCTCCAGTGCCAGAGATGATGCCCTTTGGGTGAGCCATTTTCACTCACAGTTTGGTAGTTCCTGCAGGGAGTCTTGCTTCTTATGACCCCTTTACAGTTAAGCGTGACAACATTTAAGAAAAAAAAACATTCAAACAAAGCAGAGTGATCCCTTTCCCTTATTTACCAAGGATAAAAACAGATAATTATAGCTAATTCAGTTTAAAGATCTTAGTTGGTTTAATTTTACACTTTTGAGTTGGGTAAGGCTTTTCTATAAAGCAATATCAGTCTTCTTATGGCATGAGCAGGAGTTGAATTTTATAGTCAGTGGAAGAATGGATAAAACAGAATCAAATAATATGAAACAGATTGATCACCAGGTATGTATTCACACCTATAATCTAAGCAGTTGGGAGGCTGTCGTGTGAAGATTGCTGTCAGTTTGAGGTCGGCTTTAGCTGTACAATGAGCCCCAGCTTAGGTTATAGTGTGAGACATTGTCTCAAACCAAACCAAACCAAACCAGCAGAACAAAATAGAAATAATTTCAAAATTCTCTTTCTCTGTAAGGTTGTTATCATGATGCTATGACTAAAACTCCAGCACATTCTGACGACTAAAGGAGAGGAGTAAGAAAGTTTTATTCAAGGCAGCTTAACTGGGAAGAGCAGATGCTGAGGCTTAGTGACCTTAGGTGTGTTTTCATGGAGCTGAGATTTCTTAGTGATGCCCTCTGTCTCTCTTGTTCTGCTAAGACACTGACCCAAAGCATATTGGCGCAGGAAAGAATTTATGTGGCAGGAACTGAAAAAGAGACCCGAGAGGTTCCACTTAATTGGATAGTTCTCAGATAATTTTTTGTTTTTTGTTTTTTGTTTTTTTTGTTTTTGTTTTGTTTTTTGTTTTTTATCCAGGCCCAGCCACCCAGGATGTAAGTGCCCAGGTTGAGCTATGCCTTGGCTTATCACATCAATTAAGAAAATGCCCCACAAAGGTTCATGGGCCAGTCAGGTGATGCCAATACTTTATAGAGAATTCCTCTTCTCAGTTACAACTGGGTCTTTGTCAAGTTGATAAGATTGCAAAAACATATCGTGCAAGTGAAACGGAAGCAGCATTGAAAGTCTGAGTAGCTGGTGGGCATCCCGGCACATGTGCCTGTGGGTAGCTGACAGATCAGCTGGTTTAAAAGCAAGGCTGGTGGTCTAGTCAATCATGGTCGCTGTTCTGGTGCTAAACCAGATTATGGAGAAAGCTCTATTGTTGTTAAGACTTGAGAGGAGCTTGGTGGCTGATTATGGGATGGATCCCCGGGTGGGGTAGTCTCTGGATGGTCCATCCTTTCGTCTTAGCTTTGTCTCTGTAACTCCTTCCATGGGTATTTTGTTCCCTATTCTGACACTACTGCATATGCCAGCAAGATTTTGCTGAAAGGACCTTGATATAGCTGTCTTGTGAGGCTATGCCAGTATGGCAAACAGAAGTGGATGCTCACAGTCATTTATAGGATGGAGCACAGGGCCTCCAATGGAGAAGCTAGAGAAAGCACCCAAGGAGCTGAAGGGATCTGCAACCCTATAGGTGGAACAACAATATGAACTAACCAGTACCCCCAGAGCTTGTGTCTCTAGCTGCATATGTAGCAGAAGATGGCCTAGTCAGCTATCATTGGGAAGAGAGGCCCCTAGGTCTTGCAAACTTTATATGCCGCAGTACAGGGCCAAGAAATGGGAGTGGGTGGGTGGGGGAGCAGGGCGAGGGGAGGGTATAGAGAACTTTAGGGATAGCATTTGAAATGTAAATAAAAAATATTTAATAATAATAATAATAATAATAAAGACTTGAGAGGAGCAATGCCGCCTCAGTAATGTGCTGGCTTTATGATAGGGGCAGCCTCTGTTTCCATTAGAAACTAATTGCTCCCACTTGGGCATGTGATCTCATTATGTGGTTATTTGTCCTTCCAGGCTTAATTCCCAGCTATAAAGATGTTTAACAACCAGTCCTGACATTCCTAGAATCCAAGGTAACTTCATAAGGGAGTTATTTAGGAAAGAAAATATTTTAAAGAGATAAAACAGAGCCAGAGAAAGGCCAAAATGGAATTAATTAGGTCAGTTACAGGAACCCCATCATTCCTTCAGGGTGAGTAGAGGGAGACAGAACTACAGAAAAAGAGGAAAAGTAGAGGGAGACAGAACTACAGAAAAAGAATGGATTGCCAAGTATAGTGGTGTGTACTCAAGGTCCCAACTCTTTGGAGGCTGGGAAACTGAGGTTGGCCTGGGCAATATGATAAGATCCTGACTAAAACCAGACAAGAAACCCCTAAGTTGAACAAATTCTCATGGTAGTTTTCACCATCAACCAGACTAGGCTTGGAATCCATCACTTGGGAGATCCACCTCTGGATGCCTGGGAGATTGTTCCCAGAATGGTCTCTATGGGACCTGTACCACAGTGCATACAGCATCATTTCATAGGCTGGCTTCCTAAAGGAAAATTAAGGCTAAGGAGGAGGTAGCTCTGCATTACTATTCATCTCTGCCTTGACTTCGAACACAAGGCATAAATCATCAAGTCAAACTCCTGCCATCATGCTGTGTCCACAGTGACAGATTGAATCATTTCAAACTTTGGAACAAAATGAACTCTTCTAATCTTGAATTGCTCTTGGTCAGGTCACAGTGCTGAGAAAACTGATGAGCATAGGTTAGTCAGCTTGTCCTCCTGAAATTCTCTTATCAGATACTTTGTGGACAACAATAGAAAAAAAAAGTAAAGAGTTCGCAAATAAAACGACGCTGATTGGTTAATGTCACATCTCCAGCCTGGCTCATCCAAGTTGTTTTAGTAAGAAGTAAAGGATGCAAAATCAAACAGTGGGAACGCTCATCTCACAGGTGTTCAGTTTGGAAAATTTGACCCTCTTTCAGTTTTCCTGATTTTTAAAAGTGTACTTATTACCTTTGCAGATCCAAAGGGGGTCAGATGGCAACTTAGTCTTAATTTTGTGATGGAAACTGTTTGCATAACTAGTTTGATTTTTATCCTTGATTTTGAGCTCCAGTACATGAGCTTAAGCTGGAATTATGGCTTCCTATAAATTTTCTTAACACAATTTTTGCATACCTTTCTTAGCAGAAAGAAAGAAAGATCAGTAACTGGAGGATCAGAGCCAAAGTGCCTTGTGGCAGACAGGACAGGGTCTGACAGAGGAGTCATCACACAGTGCTTTAAGTGAGAAAAGGGCCATTCCTGGAAAATCACTGAAATGCTAAGAACAAGGCTCTCCTAAGTCTTGAACCACAAGTAACTGGGGTTAAAGACAAAAGACAGACAGACAGACAGACAGACAGGAAGAGCTCTGACCAGGACTCTTAACTGTGTTATTGATTGTGAATCAAAAAGATCACTGAAAGAAACCAACTTGATGAAAAGGTATATATAAAGGGTCTTAGGGTTGTCATTGCTGTGAACAGACACCATGACCAAGGCAACTTTTATAAAGGACAATTTTAACTAAGGCTAGCTCACAGGTTCAGACTTTCAGTCCATTATCATCAAGGTGGGGACATGGCAGCGTCTAGTCAGGCATGGCACAGGAGATGCTGAGAGTTCTACATCTTACTCCACAGGCAAACAGGAGAAGGCTCATTTCCAGGCAGCTAGGAGGAGGGTCTCAAAGCCCACAACCACAGTGATCTCACTTCCTCCAAGACTATGCCCTACTCCAACAAGGCCACACCTCCTAGTAGTGCCGATCCATGGGCTAAGCATATTCAAACCACCACATAGGGTTTGAAAATTACTTATTATTATTATCATTTTTCTTATTATTACTGTCATTATTGAAAGATTAATATAATTCAGAGTCTGGAACAGAACACATGGTCCAAATCCCAAACCTACAATGTTGACATCTATAGGTAGGATAGTGATGCTATTTACATATTCATGTCATTATTTGTAAATCTCTATATATGTTTGGCAATTATTTGGCTAATTTAAAAAGACATTTGGTTGTAATTTCTATTGCAAATATTCTGGACAGTAAAACTGAGGTTAATAATAATACAAAGCTCTGCAGCTATACATGCCTTTCATTATCCTTCAATCCAGAGCTTCAGAAAAATCAAAGAAAAAAAATAACTGAATATAATATATGTTTGCATTATTAAATAAAATACTTACTAATGGCAGCTTTTATAAAATTATGCATAGCTGCTAACAGGTTCAGTAGATCTTTTTCCTCTGTTTCCCAAGCTTTGTTTCTTCTCTTCTGTGCCCTGACTCATTTCTTATGAGAAAGGAGAACATCTTCTAGCTCCAAGCTGCTTTCCAATGAACAGCAGACGTGGTCATGTGATCTCTGACCTCTTGTCTTAGTTTCCTGTTAATTACTAATTACGCTGTAGGACCAAAACACTGGCCCCTTGCAGAGATGATACACAAACATCGGTGAGCATGAGAGCATGGCTGAAGGACAGAAGGCCTCCATAGAATGATGTTAAACAGACACAACTGTGAGCCTTAGTCACTGCTCTATTGCTCTGAAGAGACACCATCATCGGGGCACTTCTTATAAGAGAACGGCTTTACTTGGAGCTTGCTTAAAGTTTCAGAGATTTGGTCCATTGTTGTCTCAGCAGGGAGCATGGTAGCACTCAGGCACAAGTGGCTGAGAGCTCTCCTTCTGGATCAGCAGGCAGGCAGCAGGAAAAGAGAGTCTCTGGGCTTGATATGGGGCTCAAAGCCCACTGCCCATGGCACACTTCCTCCAAAAGGCCATGTCACCTCATCCTGCTAAGTACTGTGACTCCCTGATAACTAAGCAGGAGCAAAGTAACGTAGTGGTTTTTATATTGAGTATATTATTGGTTATGAGTTATAAATGATAGAGAAATTAATTTTAAAACTCAGTTTTGGGTAACATTTTCATTAAATAGACCACTAAAATTAGCATTCAAGAGAACTAAAAATCACATAAAAGCAAAGTTCAATCTTACTTTAGTAATTTCTGCTGGCTTTGTGCCCAACCCTTCTGAACATCCCCCCCCCCAATAACTTAGAAATTCGGTTTTTGGTGCCATCTACTGCCCAATCTTGGCATAACAAGCAAAATAAATTTACAGTTTTCCATTTTGTTTCTAGCAAATACCATTTAACAAAGTGATAACAACAAAGTAGAAATCACACTGGCACTGAAAATTCTGTATAACTAAACCACAAAAGAAAGTAAATATTGTTAAAATAGTGACGTAGGAAACAGCCTACAACAGTCAAGGAGAGCTTACTAGTCCCACATTGACAGCTGGGCTCAGAAGAGACATCACACAGCAAAGTTTTTAGAAAAAACTATACCACTGACTTTTTGTGGTTTTCATGTGTGTATGTGAGTGTGTGTCTAGAGAATGACATTGGGTGTTCCCTAAATCACTTTTAAAATGAGGGCAAATTCTTATTTATTTTTCTCACATATAGTACAGTCTGTCCCTTTCCTTCCCCCAACCCTCTCCCCTCCCCCTCCCCTTTCCCCAGATCCACCCTCATTCCCCTCCTCTCAGAAAAGCACAGGCCTCCCAGGAGCATCAACCAAATACAGCATAACATGGGACAATAAAACTCAGCACATGTCATCATATCAAGGCTTGGACAAGACAAGGCAGGTCAGTGGAGGAAAAGGGTCTAAAGGAAAGCAAAACATTCAGAGAGAGCCTTTGCTCCCACTGTTAGGAATCTCACAAGAACGCCAGGCTACACAACCATAACATAAATGCAGAGGACCTAGATCAGACCCGCACTGGGCCTCTGCACTCTGTGATTCCCCACAGGTCCTTTTCAGTTGATTCTGGTGTCATGTTCTATCTTTCTTTATTTTTTTTAAATATATTTTCTTTATTTACATTTCAAATGTTATCCCCTTTCCTAGTTTCCCCTCCGAAAATCCCCTATCCCCTCCTCCCTCCCCCTGCTCCCTAACCTACCAACTCCCATTCCTGATCCTGGCATTACCCTATCCTGCATTAAGGGGGGAACAGGAAGATCCTGGGAGGTAGAGAGGGACCGGGGAGGGAGAGAGGAGGGGTGGAAATAAGGGAGGCAGTATCAGGTACTGGTAGGGATGGGAGAGAGCTACTGACAGTCAGGATTTCGAAAAAAAAAATTACATAGTGGGTGGGAGGATGAGGAACAGGGATAGACTCTTGAAGCTCTCCGACATCAGGGAAACAAGAGGCTCCCAAGACCCAAAGGGGATGGATTTAGTAGAAATGCACAGAGAAGGGGAAGATAGAACCTGTAGAGAGCACCTGCAGTAGATAGGCATGCCTCCCTCACCTCTCCCCAGCCCGCACCCCACCCACGCCAATGCTCTCTCCAAGGAATGGTGCCACGCACCCATCTCAAAGATTTTAACCAAGAAACGTTCCTGAGAAAAGGAAGAACAGGGACAAGAAATGGAGCAGAGACTGAAGGATTTCCCTACCTGGGGATACATCCTGTCTTCAGACACCAAACCAGACACTGTTCCTGTGGTCAAGAGGCTTTTGCAGACAGGAGCATGTAGTGGTGGTTCTTTGGGAGGAGTGGCCAGCAACTGACCATTGGAGCCAACCATTACACTGAGCTCAGGGAACTCATTGTGGGAGCTTGCAGAAAAGCTGGAGGTGCAGAGGGGAATGCTGTCCTATTGAAAAACAACATCTGGTGGCAGGACCAGCCAGTGCTCCTAGACACTAGACCACAACCCAGTATCTACAGCTCCAGATACATTGTAGCAGAGAATGGCCTTCCTGAAAGCAATGGGAGGCGAGGCCCTTGGTCGTGTGGAGGTTTGATGCTCCAGTGTAGTTGGTTTCTGAATCAGTAGGGCAGGAAAAGGAGGGTGGGTGAAGGAGTATCCTCAACCAGGCAGAGTGGAGGCAGAGAGTGCAGATGTAGTTTGAGGGGTTAGTGAAGGGTAACCAGGAAGTGGTATATCATGTGAGATGTAATCCAATGGAATGATTAATGAATACATTTTTAAAAGACACACATATGCCACACATCTAATTTTACCAGTGAAGACTCAGGAGCCAGCTCAGAGAGTCAGGGAAAGCACCCAGCTGACCTTCCTACCCTGATGACCTCACAGAAGGAAAACATTCTTTATCCCTCTCCACACTGTCTTAAATATCCTTCAACTTAAAGACCTTCTTTCTGAGGCGAGACAGTGGTGGTGCATGCCTTTAATCCCAGCACTTGGGAGGCAGAGGCAGGCAGATTTCTGAGTTTGAGGACAGCCTGGTCCTCAGAGTGAGTTCCAGGACAGCCAGGGCTATACAGAGAAACCCTGTCTAAAAAGAACAAAAGAAAAAAGAAAAAAGGAAAAAGAAAAAACAAAAAAACAAAAAACAAAAAAAAGACCTTTCTTCTGTTTATTTATATTCATTCTCTTTCAACTGGTTAATTGCTCTAAATCTTGACCTGGAGTTGACTTTATTTTGCTTTGCAATAAATGTTTGTGATAGGGCTGAGCCACAGGTCAGAAATGTACACTGAACAGAAAGCTCTTGGGTTACAGGTCTGTGCTAGGGCTGAGCTACACCATAAAAATTTTTTTATTTTTTTATTATTTTTATTTTTTTGGAATCAACACAGCCTTGGGGTTTACAATGTGACCAAATATCCTGCTGCATAAATTAGCAATATTCCCTCCCTTATAGAAATCAAGCTCTCTGGCAAGTGTTCTGGTTATTTCCAGGCATGCCTGAGTGCATCATCATGGGAACATAATGATTCCAAGGACATCAGAAATGGGCTCTTGAAGCTGTTGCACATGGCAAATAGAAACCTAAAAAGCTCTAAGCCACCCCTGATCCTTATCATAAGGGATAAATTCCCCTCCCCCCTTGTCACATAATTCATGGCAAGATATCACCATTCTTCACCTTGGCTCAGTGTCCTATGTGCTGCTGAATGGAAGAGTTTCTGTCCAAGGGTCACCAAACAAACCACAGAAACACTGAATTTAGTTAAATGGGGAAGGTTTATTGAATGCACACCCAATTACAGAACAACCAGGGCAACAGCTGAAAACTGTATGCTAGACATTTCTTAGGGCAAGCTCCATGAAAAAAACCACAAAGAGCTCATGCACAGGGGCTGGAAATGCTGCCCTGACTCAAGCCATTTTAGACTTAATAGTTCATATTGACCTTGAATTTGAAAGTCTTATGTGAAACATATAGATGTGGAAATTCATAAGATTAACAAACCTCATAACATACAGAACATAGCAGGGTACATTGTCAGCATAGCCCTGCTCTGAGTCAAGATTTTGTTTCGTTTTGTTTTACATCCATGACTGGAGTCTTAGTTAGGGTTTTACTGCTATAAACAGACAGAATGACCAAGGCAAGTCTTATAAAAACAACATTTCAAAGGGGCTGGATTACAGGTCCAGAGGTTCAGTCCATTATCATCAAGGTGGGAGCATGGCAGTTTCCAGGCAGGCATAGCACAAGCAGAGCTGAGAGTTCTACATCTTCATCCAAAGACTGCAGGTAGAGGACTGGCTTCCAGGTACCTAGTGTGAGAGTTTAAGCCCACTCTCACAGTGACACACCTACTCCAACCAGGTCACATCTAATCCAACAAGGCCACACCTCCAAATGGTGCCACTCTCTGGTGCAAGAATATACAAACCATCACATTCCACTCCCTGGCCCCCATAGACTTGTTCAAACACATGAGTCTATGGGGGCCATACTTAAACATAGCATAATGCAAAATGCATTTAGTCCAACTTTTAAAATCCTCATAGTCTATAGTAATCTCAACAATATTAAAAGTCCAAAGTTCAAGGCCTCTTCTGAGATTCATCCAATCACTTAACTGTAATCCCCAAAGTGAAATACGAACTATGCAATCTCCAGACTCTGCAACTCCATGGCTGATGTCAAAGTGGTCTTCAGATCTCCACTCCTTTTTCATCTTTGTTGACTGCAACAAACTGCTTTATCCTGGGCTGGTTCAACTCCCTGTTAGCAGTTTTCTCAGCATGTATCCCATGGCTCTGGAATCTTTAACATCTTTGAGTCTCCAAAGTAATTTCCATGATACAGCTTCTTGGTTTAGTGTCTCTGATTCCACTTGATCTTTTGGGTTCCTCCTAAGGGCTGGCATCACTTCTCCATCTCTGCCCTCTGTAACACTCTAAGCTCAGGTTGATCCACTCTACTAAGGCTGTTGTTCTTGGTGATCATCCCATGGTACAGACATCTCCAATACACAAGTGGGTTCCACTCCAACTAGGCTTCACCACGAGCCTCTCATAGTCTCTCCTCATGGTGCCAAGCCTCAAATCCTTTGCATGACCCCTTCAGTCCTGGGCCATCAACTACAGCTGAGGCTACACCTTTTCCAATGGCCTTCCATGACCTCTCACAATGCCAAGCCTCAGCTGTTCTTCATGACATCTTCATGCCTTCAAAACCAGTACAACCTGCGTGACTCTTCCACATTACCAAGTCCAGGAGCAGCAGGAAGTACAACCTTGGCTATCTCTGGAGCACAGCTTCTTTGCACTCCCAGAAAACAATTCTCAGATTTCAACTCAGTGATACTGGTCTCTTCTTAATCATTGCTAAGTTCTTAGATCCAGCTAACCAGCATCAATTGTCCCAGTAGTTCCTTCCATTCTTAACTCTAGAGTCAGAGCCACATGGCTGAAGCTGCCGAGTTCTGCTGCTTACAGGAACTAGAACATGACCCCTTGTACTATTACATTATCACTGACTTTATGTTTTCTAAATTATTCACTGCCTAAGCTTGGCTATTCTGGTTCTTGCTCTGTAGATTGACCTTCAATGCAGAGATCAGCATGCCTGTCTCATGGGATTAAAGGTGTGTACCACCATGCCTGGATCTAAATTCATCTGGGTAGGATCTTGCCCCAAGGTCCCACTCCCTTAATCTGTTATCTCCTAGAACACAGTAGTTTGCTTCATTTCACTTCCTGGTACCCCTTTAATACTTGAACCATGTATTTTATATGTTTCCTTTCTAAGCTTGCTATGCTTGTTCAAACTTCTCTTCATAAGACTCAACCAGAGAACAAAGTCTCTGCTGGGCTTTTTTGAAACTTCCCTTGTCAATGCAATTAATCTGATGCTCTTCATTTTAGTCTCAGGCAGATTTTTCAGACAAGGGCAAAAAGTAGCCACATTCTTCACCAAAATACCACAAAAACTGTCTTTATGCCACATTCTGAAATTCTTCTCCTTTGAAATCTCTTAGGCCAGGTCAACACAGTTCAAAAACTCCCAGCAACAAAGTCTTCCATATTCCTACTAGGAATTAATGACCCATTAATCTCCATTTAAAGCATTCCACTGTGTTGCAAATCCAAAGTCACCAAATCCACATTCTTTCAAAGGAAAGCATGGTCAGGTCTATCACAGCAATACTGGTACCAACTTCTGCCTTATTTAGGGTTTTACTGCTGTGAACAGATAGCATGACCAAGGCAACTCTCATAAAAACAACATTTCATTGGGGCTGGCTTACAGGTTCAGAGGTTCATTCCATTATCATCAAGGTCATGATGGCATGGCAGTATCCAGGAAGGCATGGCTTAGGAGGAGCTGAGAGTTCTACCTCTTCACCCAAAGGCTGCTAGTGGAAGACCGACTTCCAGGCACCTAGGGTGAGAGTATTAAGCTCACACCCACAGTGACACACCTACTTCAACCTGGTCACACCTATTCCAACAAGGCCACACCTCCAAATGGTGCCACTCTCTGGTGCAAGAGTATACAAACCATCACAACTGGGAAGCATATTACAGCAACAGCATGATATAGACAGCTGCCTTGTAACAAATTTGCTACAGATATGGTAAGGGGCAAGCCTTACCAGAGAGAACTTTGTATCATTAGGAAAGATGTCTGCATGATGTTCCCATGTGTAGACAAGGTCCATGGCCTCAACAGGAGTTCTTTGGAAGGAGGGCAGAGAATGTGCTTGTTACCTGGAATATGGGCCTCAGCAGTGTTTCTCAGCCTGGTCAGTGCCCATTTCATATCACTCTGTCCATTCAGAGGAACCCAAGGTGTCCTCACATCTTCCCTTTGAGCCACATCTAGGCACAAAAAAGCCAGGATACAGTGCTAGTGTCCCACTCCTCAGTTATGCTCAATTTTCAACGAGTGTTTAAACAAATACAGTGTGGTCACTTGTTATTGATAGACTTCACATCTTACTGAGGGAACCAACTGTTGACTACACCCAACACTCTAAAAAAGTCTGTACCCTGGGACATATATCAAAATAAATCTGACATGGAGGTGCATGAACACTTTCCTGTAACTGAACATAGAAAGGTGGAGGTAGAAGTATGATGTATGGTTAAATAGCCACCAAGTTCACATTGTGTTCCTGGATTTCATCTCAGGACAAGGAAGTGTAGAGTCTCTGATGGCTTCTCTCTAGCCCCTTGAAAGGTTCTCTGAGCTCTGGCCTCAGCACTTAATACTTCCTGCTGGGGCAGCAACACTAAAGGAAGCTAAGATTATCATCAGCACAGTACCATGCTAGCAGCAGTGGATATTACTCAGTTGTTCAGGTGGTGATACTCACTTTCATTTGTTCGTAATGTGGGCTGAGGGAAAGAGAGAACATGGTCCATAGAATGGAAAGATCATTTTCACTTCTCCATCTTCCCAGAAGAAAGACTGGAAGGGAGAGAATGGTAAGTTCTTTATAATAGACAAGGATTGGTAAGTGAGGCCTTGGACGTAGCATGTGTTTCAGAGTTCTTTTCTGAAACAGGATCTCAAATACCCAATGTGGGCCAGGTTAACCTTGAGCTCAGACAATTCTCCTTCCAGTTTCCAATATTTGGGCTTACAAGTGGGGCCTCCAAGTACTGTGAAGACAGAACTAGTCATTATGAGAGACCCGGATAATCTAATGCTGAGGCATGTACTGCTTAGTATAGCAAAAGCCATCTTGTTCTATGTCTGCCCCCTATCTCAGATAGTTGCTGTCATATGACAGCCAATCATCAACACAGAAAATCAACTTGACTCATAGGAAAGTCATGATGTCCACATCCTGTTCTGTTCTGTTCAATGTTTGTTAATCTTACAATGGTCCATAAACCCTTCCATGGGACCCCTCAAATTAAGGGTCAATATGCACTGTTATATCTAAAATGGCTTGATCAGAACTGACCACTGGATAGTTCCTTAACTTTAAAAGAACTAATTGTGCTTTTTCATTTGTTTTTGTTTTTTGTTTTTTGGTTTTTTTTTTTTTTTGGTTTTTTTTTTTTTTTTTTTTTGGTGTTTGGTTCTTGGGTTTTTTTGTTTTTGTTTTTGTTTTTTTTTTTTTGTCTTTATACCTTAACAAAGATCGATTTTGGGGGCCCTAGTTCAACCCCCAAAACTTGAGCTATGGTTCTGATCAATCAACTTATGGTCTGCCTTTAAAGAATGGTTCATATTTGACTGAGATTGTTTTTTGTGTGGTTTGTGGGGCCAATCATGAACCCAAATACAAGATGCTAGGCCCTTGCTCTGTAAACTAACCTATGTCTATTGTATTTCCCTATATCTTCTGTCTCCACATCTGCACCTCTGTTGAATATATTATTTACTTCATACAGAATCTCATGGTATCTCTCAGAGAGGGCTGTAAGCAAAACTGCTTGGTGAGTTTGCTGCAGTGAGGAAAGCCCCCCCCCCACTCCCCACCCCCACCTCCGCACAATCTGAGGGCCTCTCATTGGTGGCACCAATATTTCAGTTTCCTCTGCCAACAGATCTCTAGACTGTTGTCAGAAGCATGAAGACTGCATGATGATTGCATGTCTCCCTCCTAAGGGATCTTGGGGCAAATTTAAATGCTAAGCACAAGGCTTCATGAGTGTGGCCCCTAACACACACCCACACTGCAACTGGCCCTGCAGGCTCAGCCTGGATGAGATTTCATGCACCTGTACATGATGAGACAGAAGTAGATTTTGACTGCATATTCGTACTGGTATGATTTCTCAGTAGTTTTTTAATGGTTCATATTGCTGATTGAGGAAAATTTAAGGTAGGATGAGATATTTCTGAGAAGGGTTTGGAAAGGAAACACTCAGTTAGATATATAGGAATTACTTAGGTGTTGCCAATCAAGCCTAGAACAAACCCTGGCTTTGGAAGGAGGATGTGCTCAATGGCTATGCCCCAGGAAAGGGCAGCTCAGCTTCCTGTCAGTACAGGGAGAACATTAGCAGGGAACCAAAGGCTGTATGTAGTCCATGACATCAGCAGTCCCTTCCTGGACATTCTATTGTCTCCTGGAGAGTTCTTAGCAACCTCTGTGATGTCACCAGTGTTGTAGTTACAACAAACTCACTGAGATTTCTCAGTCAGAGGCTGGACATTGCAGTGATGGCCTTGTTTGCCCGACTCTGCAGACTTTTTCAGAGAGCCAATGTGGATCGGAGAGAGACCAGAGAGGGGAGGAAGGATGCTGACCTTCCACCTGACAGTAATGAAGGACGAAGGAGGGGGACTTGGCGAATGTGGAGTAAGTCCTGGGAAGTGGATGTTGAGCTTCCTGGTAGGGGTGGCCTGAGCTGGCCTTTACAGTAATGTAGAACTGGAGACTCTGCGTAGTGAAAACATTTCCATGGTTATCACAATTCTTGAACATCAAGGATTTCAAAACAGCACTTTTCCATCCCCTAAGGCAGGCGTTGGCAAGGTCAAAGCTGTTATGCTATGAACTTCAAGTCTTTACTTGCACTGGGTATTGTGGGTGTTACATGGGGACAGAATGAGACCATCAGGAGTGACAGCGGGTCTAAGCAATGCCAGTTTGGGGGAGGGAAATCCTGCACTTCAGTCCATGGCTCCTTTTAGCTCCTGTAGTTATCTGACATTAGTGACAGGGAGAGAATGGTGCTCCAGACCATGACCTCATGTTCTCAGAATTACGCTGACCTCCTGTTTGTGACAGTTCCTACCTTACCTTTCTTTATCACCAATTGTGGTTGGCAGGCATTTCTATGCTGTAAACAAAGAACTATCAGTTGATACACCCAGAGAGAGGGGGATTCTATTGCTACTTCTGGGGTGTTTGGTGTTTCAGGGGTGGGGGGGGGAGGAATTGATCATTGTGTTGACCATGTTCTCCCCCTGCATGATTTTTAAGCCAATTCCTTGGCTTAGAGTAACAGGTAGAATATCTGAGCATCTCCAAAATTTCAAATATTTTTGAATGTTGAATCTATCATCTGACTTGTAAAGTCTCAACTCAAGGTTCTGAAGCCAAGTTGTACTTTGTGCTGTTGATAATCATCCTGGAGAAGACATCTCTCTGGTTATCATATCTATGTTTAGGGAGACAGAGGAAACATATGTCTGCTTATATCTCCTGATATCTCTAGAGTGATGTTAGAATTGATATCCACTGAGAAGAAATTTCATGCTGGGACCAATCTCTTGATGGTGTCACTAGGTTACAGGCATTTTTCCTTCTCTGTGGTCAGTCTACACTCTTTGCATTCTCACATCAAATAATCTTGTATTCATCTACCTACAGTGGCTCTCAGACAGACATCATCCCCTGTACCTGTCATAAGCAAGAAGCAGTTTGAGAAGGAAGAGAAAAAGCTGATCAAAGAGATCCAGCTCACTACCGAGGAGACAAATGAGCTGAGAGATCGCCTGATCTACGTGACTGAGGGATCCATGAACAAGAGGTATACATTGCTCCAAAACCTGTGGTGTCAGTCTGGGGTCTGCAATGCCTCCCTCATCTTATGCTTTTAAAGGGGTGGGTTCTAGGGAGCTATACCACGAAAACATACCTGGGCCCCACTTCATGCCCCTAAATACTTCTTAGAGGAGAGGCAGCACCTGAACTTTTGTCAGGAGTGAGAAGGGAAATAGACTCTTCTGCTCCCTCCACTTGAAAAGAGGAACTTGGAGTCTGAGTGAAGAACTCAGGGATAGAGGCAGTGATGAGTTCCTAGAGTTCATTTGGAAAGCCTTTGACAGGAGGTTTCTAGGTGATGGGAGTTTGTAGTTGTGATTTTACTTGTCTGGCAGGTGACTGAGTGCTGGAACCTCCAGGTAGCAGCTGGAGGGGCCTGGTCCCACATGGTTCTTCTCAACTGCTTGATTAGAATGGCTGAGTTTCATGCCTGTTCCTCTTAGTCTGTGTGCCTTATACCCTGAGACAGGAATGTTGTATACATTTCTTCTACCTCTCATTGTGTTCTCTATGTTTCTGTGTCTCTATCTCATTCTCTCACTCTTTGTTTCTCCATCTTGTGTATAGGTCTAAGTCTATGAGCCTGTGTGCATGCACATGTCCAGATCTGTGAATATGTTTTGTATGTTTTTATTTCTTTCCACAATTTGGAATCTAGCAGTCTGTGTTTTTCTCCTAAGGATTTACCTGCCTAACAGTTTTCAGGTGATGTGGGTCCTAGGTCTGGTTGTCCCCACTTTAAATAGCATTGCATTTTGACTATGTGTTCATAACTCTTCATACATTTGTATCCCTTGAGCAGATTATAAATCTGTGGTGATGTCTGGCCTCATCTCCAGAATCATGTGTAATATCTGTCTCTACAGTATTAGTCATCCAGGATTCAGAATCCCTTTTATGAAAACAGGGGAATTAACATCACAGGTGTCTGGTGGGCAATGACCTGTAGCCTAGCCTTCTGAGAACATAACTGTTTAGACTGCCCTTCAGCCCTACTGAGTAACACAGGGAGCCAGGGCACCCTCCATCTGGATGCCTAGCTTCTGGTGTTCTGGGGCCAGGATAGCCAGTTTTCCAAGGTTAAGAAAATCTCAGCATTTAGAATGCAGAGTGTGGTTTCCATGGTTGCAGTAGTTCCGGACCCAGCCTGAGTTCATGTGTTAGTAAAAGCCTAAGTTCATGGAGTCCTATCTTCCTGGGGCAAGGCCCTACCACAGGCAAAATCCCCTTTATGAAAAATTGAAGTTAAAGGAGAAGGAGATCATGACATTTCTACACAACTTAGAGATGGAGAACATGGAGGCCCAAGAGAACAAGCAGGAGCTCAAGAAGGAGACACATTTCTATCGGTAAGTTCTTGTCAGGGAGGCCAACACTTGTGAAATGGCCATTTCTACCTTCCTTTGTTTCTGGTCTGGAGAGTCTGCAGGTCTGGTTCTATCCTTTCTGCTTTTTAGCCATCAGTGTGCCTTGGATCTTTTGGACTCAGTTTTCCTAAGTCTCTAAGACACCCCTCCCAGTGTTGTCCAGGCATCCTCAGGAGCCTCCAGATAGGAAAGTGATTCAGACCATAAGAGGGTTATTATGCAGTATTGGGCCTCTGGGGCTCAGGCGGGTTTTACAGACCTGAGTGTATTGTAACACAAGGATAGAACGCCCTCCCTTTTGTTCCACCAACCTACCCTGATTGTACTTGCACCCTACTAATTGGTGTTGCCCCAATGCATGGGCTGTCATGGGTAGATGGAGATCCCTCTTTCTTTTGGAGAAACATGGACCCTTTTTGGTGTTTGGACTGCAGCCAAAATTTCTTCTTCCCTGAAATGGCTGGTTGCTGTTTGTACAGCTGTCATGGATGTATTGAGGTGGATTGTATTAGGTCTTCATGGGAACCAGGGTACTGGTCAGGTTAATGGGACCTATAAGTAGAAATGGGAGGAGGAGGCTGCAGGATCTTACCATGCAGAGTGTCCTTACAGTAACCTGCACAGCCGGCTCCTGATGGAGGAGAATCTTATAAAGAAGAAGTCGATGACATTGCAGCAGGAGAGCAAGGAAGTACAGGCTGATTGGGCCATCATTCACCAACGTTTGGTGGAATTGAACCTGAGTGGTAAAGACGAACAGGAGAACAGCAATCTTGAGACTCCAGAATATCAGGTAGAGACAAACAATTCGGTCAGGCTATGACTGTCTGATACCATTGGCACATTAGATCTATCTTTGCTTCCCCCCACCACCTTTCTAATCTACACTCCCAAGCTGCCACCTTCCTCATGGAATGTAGCTGTTCACTGCTCTGTCTTCACACAAGTATTCTTGGAAGTTAGCCTCTTGTGAGACACTGAATTAGCTTCTTTTGAGACACTGTTACCACTGGCAAATGCACCTTTCAACTCTGCTTTAATCTGCAGCCCACTACAGGGTGACAGGTGAATAACATGTCACATTCTTGCATGTCCTCATGATAGGTGGAATGCTATGCAGAGGTTTGAGTGAGATCTGGGTCCTTAGACAGGAGACAGGCAGAGGTCTTATGACATCCCATGTGTCTGCACCTTGGAGGGATTAGAGCCAAGTACAAATGTCAAATGAGTGCTTCTCATTATCATTGATCTGGTGTCCTGTGCCCTTCTCCTTTCTTCCTGTAATCCACTGAGGTCTCTTCCTTTGCCATGTTTTTGGTTGGAACTGATAGAAGCCTGAGTTGATCTTTGTCAGTCCATGTTTTTGTGACTGTTGTTGAATATTTTGCCCTGTCTTTAGATTTAACATCAATAACTTAAGTTAAAATATTAATGTTGACTGTCAAGTACAGTTGAGGTGGTAGGAGGCAGTAGCCTCACAGCTGCCATGCCTGTCTCCTCCACTCCTGTGTCTTAGTAACTGCCTTCCTCTCCCAGGTCTCAGAAACTGCAAGAGAGCTGGGATTGGCCACAGCTGAAGAAGACAGCATCCTGCAGAATGAGTTGCCAGGCCAGGAGGCCCCTGCTGAGCACCATCTCCAGCACCCACAATCTTCCTCGGATGAATCTTCTTCCATATAATTCATTTTCTTAAGGTGAATAGGCCTTTACTAGGAAGCCATGGCTGATTCAGGGCGTTGTTCCCTTTTCTCTTCAGACAACGTCTCTTGGCAGAGAACTGAGGCAGCTGCACTGATACCTAGTGTCCAAGAGGAGCAGCAGGCTGGAGGGCTGTGCTGCTAAAAGTGCAGAAAGCTAAAGCAGCTGAACAATAATTTTCCTTTAGAGTTTTGGTTTAAGTTTTTATTTTTGTTCTTTGAGTTATTGTTATGTTATTTAGAAGTTATATGTTCTTGTTCTTGTATTTCATTGTTTGTTTTTGCCTTTATCTCTATATTAATTGAACTTTTAAAACCTATTTTTTAAAAATTCTATTTCTTATGAATAAAAATTGATTTGCAAGTAGTGACTCTTGAGGCCATCTTCCTTATTCAGGTGTTCTGTCTCTCAATTTCTCTTTTTTAACCACTTCATACTAATTTAATTATCTTCATAATAAGGAAGAATATGTTTTCCTTGTGTTTTTAAAATTATGAGATTAGATACTGATATTGGACAGAAGGTAATTGGGTTCATAAGAAATGATACATAATATAAAAGAACATGCTCGTGGATTTGGAGTCAGGACTATGCTGTGTATTGGTTATTGAAAATTAATATCAGAGTGACACAGTTGTGTGTCTTTAGGAAGATGACTGGTGGGAGACACTGATCCTAAAATGCCTTTGTATTTTAGTCTATTTTCCTAGAAAAACATAGGAAAAAAGAATATATTGGGGTACATCCAGGAAACAGGTCTGGAAGACATTAAATATTCCCAGAGGAAAAGATTCAACCAGTTGCTAAAAGTGTTTTTACCAGGTGGGATGAAAGATATCCTTTCAAATACAATTGGTGTGAAATGGGTGAGCGAAAGCTTTACCTATTAATCCTCCTTCAACTTTCTCTCTACTTTGGGGTTACTCAAAGAATCCCAAAATCTTTCCACAAAAATCTGGGTTTCTACAGGGCAGAGATTGGAAAACAAGTTATGAAAGCACACCCAGAGTTCAGTTAAGGGCCTCACTTGAGTGGAGGAAAGCAGGAAAGGTTTAGGGGAGCAGAGAAGTTATTTTTCAGGGCCTGAGGATATAAAACCCCAGGTGTCTTGGGAGAGAACAGAATACTTTGGTGGTATCCCAGCTGGAAAGAGGTGGTGTGTGCAAATCAGGATAATAGCAAGAAGGTTAGTGACATAGAAAGATATTCTACAGAAAGTGTTAATTGAGGGAAACTACTACTGTCCTGGAGTTCGCAACAGCAGAGCTGTCCCTTTTTTTAAATTATTAGATATTTTCTTTATTTACATTTCAAATGTTATCCCCTTTCCTGGTCTCCTCACTGAAAAGCCCCTATTCCATTCTTCCATCCCCTGCTCACCAACTCACCCACAACCACTTCCCTGTCCTGTTATTCCCTTACACTGGGGCATTGAGCTTTAACGGGACCAAGGGACTCTCCTCCCATTGATGTCCAACAAAGTCATCCTCTATTTCATGTGTGGCTGGAGCCATTGTTCCCTCCAAGTGTACCCTTTGGTTCATGGTTTAGTTCCTGGGAAATCTGGGAGTACTGTTCATATTGTTATTCCTCCTATGGGGGTGCAAACCACTTCAGCTTGTTTGGTCCTCTCTCTAACTCCTCCATTGGGGAACTTGTGCTCAGTCTAATGGTTGGGGGCAACCACTCACCTCTGTATTTGTCAAGCAGTGGTAGAACCTCTCAGGAGACTGGAGGGATACTCATCAAAGGTAAAATCTACCAAGATGAACTATCAATTCTGAATGTCTATGATACATATTCCACATTCATAAAAGAAACTTTACTAAAGCTCAAAGGATAAACATGCCGAGAAAGAAAGCAGGGAAAGAACACCTTTCACAATATCACAAATTATATAAAATAACTTGGTGTGACTCTAACCAAGCAAGTGAAAGATCTGTATGATAAGAACTTCAAGTCTCTGAAGAAAAAAATTGAAGATCTCAGAAGATGGAAAGATCTCCCATGCTCATGGATTGGTGGGATTAATATAGTAAAAATGGTTACAATGAGGGTGTCATGTTCTTGTGGTGTCCTTTATCACTGTCTTCTCCAATCCTTCCTCCACCTTCTCCACAGGACTCTGGAGCTCCACCTAATGTTTGGCTGTGGGACTGCATTTGTTCCTATCAGTTCCTGGATGAAGACTCTCTGATCTCTTTGACATGATTGTGCTGGGCCCTGGTTCCTGCGTATCCTGCAAACTGTAGGTCTGAGGTTTTGTGGTAGGGTCCAATCCCTCCATTTGAGATCTTGCCTGGTTACAGAAGATGGCCAGTTCAGCCTCTTTGTCCCCCATTACAAGTCCTTGCTAGTATGACCCTTATAGATTATATGGAATTTCCATTGCATTACATTTCTATCTCATTCCTGAAATGTCCGCCAATTTCAGTTGTCCCTCCCAACACTCTCCATCCACCCTCCCTACCAGATCACTCCTGTTCCCATCCCCAGCCACGCCCAGTTTGCCCTCAAAATCTATTCTAGCTCTTCTTCCCAGGAAGATCCTTGTGCCCCCCCCCACCCCAATACCCCAATACCCCCCACCCTATCCCTTTAAGCCTTCCTTGTTACTTAGCCTCTCTCGGTCTGTGGATTATAGCATGATTATCCTTTACAGCTAATATCCACTTACAACTGAGAACATGCCATGTTTGTCTTTGTGGGTCTGAGTTACCTCACTCATGATAATGCTTTCTTAGTTCTGTCCAATTGCCAGCAACTAATTATTACCATTTTTGTTCTTATTTATTGTTGTTATCATTATTACTATGATTATTATTTGAGACAGGATCTCATTAAGCAGCTTTGCCTGGCCTGGAACTATCTATGCAAATCAGGTTGACCTCCCACTCATAAAGATCTGCCTGCCTCTCCCTCCTAAGTACTGAGATTCAAGGCCTTGAGATTGAAGACTATGTTTGAGGTAGAATGTCTCTTTGGAACTTGGAGCTTGACTTTTGTCACTTCCAGGGACCCTCCTGTCTCTGTTTCCCCAGAACTAGGATAATAGAAGACCACACCACTCTCAGCCCTTTTATGTGGGTTTGGGGAGATCGTACGCTGCTCCGAGGGATTGTGTATAAACAGTTCACGATTGAGCCATCTCCTTTGCTCAACTTCTACCTCTCCTTAAAGGCGAGGAATTGAGAAAACTTCTTAAAATACAGGGATGTGTTTTTCATGCGTGAAACTCTTCCCAGTCACGTCAGGACACTAAAGAGAGCCTCACAATATCCTGGCGAACTGCTTTAAAGTGTTCACTTGATTTATAGCGTTATCCACTTTAAACCTTTTCTCTTTAAAGGTTTATCTTGCTTTACTACACTAATTCCTCCTTGTCTGTTGACAGTTTTTCTTATGCTTGTTCTTTTGAAATGCCACTTTATACATATCTTCTCGGTTGATCTTTTATTTTCAGAAATTGCTTTTGATTTCCCGATGGCTTTCCCTTTTTTCCCCACCTTGAGTTGTTGGAGATAAAGCTCAGGGAGTCTATCGCTGAACTAGATCCTCAGCCCTGGAAGTCTTTACTGTCTACAGAGCATCATCCTGCTTGGGTGGCAGTTGCTTGGGTAGACTAAGGGTATACTGCTGGTGATGAGTGCTCTGACAGCCATGAGCCCTATATGATCCAGATTCGCTACTGCCTCTGTGAACTCAGCTCACAGATGATCCACACCTATATAAATGTCCTCATTTTACCAGAAGCTACCTTATTTTCCTAAATCGCTGCTGCGAGGTGCTGATGGGACTGTCAGCATCCAGCACACACAGGTAAAACACTTTGACACAGTGGAAGGCATGGACCAGTCACACCTGATCACAGCAGTCTCTATTGCTACATCCCTTGTCTCTGAGTGATTTCAGGGCTCATGATTTAGGTTTCAGAAAAATCCCCACAGTTATTAGATCTGAATAGGAGTCACAGTGTGGAACAAAAGCATGCCGTATATACATTTTGTATTACAAGAAAAAAAAATCAGTTTTGAGGCAAAACAGCCAGTAGTTGACTTTTTTAAAAAAACATTCAAAGTGTTTTTTCGCCACCTCGTGGTCGAATAGCTGTAAGGCAACTGTAACAGAAGTGCTTTTGGTGTCCTAATAAAAAGAAGCAAATAGGTTAGTCCTCATTCAAGAAGAGGTGAAAAAAATGCTTTATCAAAAACAAGAAAGAATTTGGACCTCTACTGAAACTATAGTTAGCCTTCCAATTAGACTTTGCGAGAGCATTTTAGGTGATATCAGTTCCCCAACGCCAGGAGGGGTTATGATTTTCATGAATAGTTTCATCTATCCGTTCAGCAACAAAAGGGAAAAATCCACTTTTAAGCTCTATGAGGGGGAAAAACACCCTGTCTCTTAAATAAACTTGTGTGTGATAAATACTTTCTCAGTTTTATCCTCAGTGCTCCAACAGCTACTGACTCGTGGAGCCTGTGAACTGTAATGGCCCAGATCTGCTTCTAGAGTTCAGAGGTTCCTTTACTGGGAAAAGACTTCATTAGAAAACATTCTGCAAATTGGAAAGATTGCCTTGTTTTTATCTTACCATTCAAAAGTTGTGTCTGTTTTACACCCGGGGTTTTAAAGTGTGTTTTGTAGAGCTCGCTAACTTTCCCTATTAATTTTTCCCACCAAAATAGTGCTTTTTGGTGTAATCCTGGCTGTCCTGGAAATCATTCTGTAGATCATGCTAGGCTTGAACTCAGAGATCTATCCATCTCTGCTCCTAAGTGCTGGGATTAGAGGTTGTGCCACTGTGCCTGGCTCTCCTTATTAATTTTTCACTGTCTCCTTAGATTAAAAATTTAATAAAGGAGTAATTTTTTGTACGTTTCGATATTTCATAATTGGATCTCACCCAACTAAGCATTTTAAATAGGAAACTTTAAAGATTATTTACTGTGTAATAATGGGAGCAAAGTAAAAATGCTTTCTGCATATCAGAAAACATTTGTCAAGATCAAAGGAAGCATCCACCTAACCTTCAATACATACATCCATTTACATATCTATGATATATAAATATAAAGTGTGCATTTCATAATAATATGGAGATATTGAGAGCATAGCATCATTTTTTCTCTTTCCTCCATTCTCCCCCTTTCCAATGAATGTTTCTAGGCTAAAAATATTTTTTTTAAACAAAAGTTAAAGAGCTACTTTAAAGCTGGTACTTGGCTACTAGTAAGTCAGGTTATCCTTGGGAGTCCTGCTAAAATATTTTAGATAAAATTGGTAGCACTTACGAAATTAACTGGGGAGTTCCATAAACTGTTCATGTAAATGTCAGGTCTATCACAGTCGCTCAACTCTTATTGTGAAAGAAGCGGTCACAGACAATACAGAAAAACTCTTATTGTGAAAGACGCTGTCACAGACAATACAGAAATAAGTGACCAGGTGCACAGGAAAAGCTTTATTCACAAAACCAAATGATGTGCTAGATATGAATCAGGAGCTACAAGCTCTGGGACAACAGAAATCATGACGGAGCCATGTCTGGATCTGAACCAAGTTTGACATGGTTGAGAAGGTATTCATCATTGCTGTCAAGCCTAGAAACCAGAATTTTTTCCTTGGAATGCACATAGTAGAGAGAACAATCCTCCCATAAAGTCCTCTGGTCTTCATGTTTGTGTGTGTGTGTGTGTGTGTATCTGGGAACCCATAGTATTTCTTTACAAAATGATATTGAAGACCATAGTGAAATCTAATGTGGAGGAATCCTGCAGATTTCTATTAGTATTGTCTCATGGCACTTTGCAGGTTGCACTAACATGGTGGACTACTTTAACATACCCTGAAACCTGCCAGTGTAGATGTTCACCGTGAGGCTGTGGTGTGCATCACCACCATGGAGATCAACAAGGTTTTGATGTATTGCATTCTGCAGTTCTTAATGTGAGACAAAGCCTCATCTCATGGAGAGATAGGTAGGATTTGCCGTCAGGGAATAAATGCTGAATTCAGTCAATTTGATACAGAGAGAACAGTACAAAGAATCCGTGAAACCAAGATCCTGTTCTTTGAGACAATCAACAAGGTAGACTTATGCTTAGCCAAATTAACTGAAAGGTAGAGAGACAATACCCAGAATAGCAAAATCAGAAATGAAACAGGAGGCATAACAATGGACACTGAGGAAATTGAAAGAATCACTAGGTCTTACTGCAGAAGCCTGTACTGCAAAAAATAGCAAAATCCAAATGAAATGGGTGACTTATAGATAGCTATCAATTATCAAAGTTAGATGAAGATCTGGTAAAGTAACTAACAGGCCTATAACCCCTAAGAAAATAGAAACAGTCATCAAAAGTCCTCCACTCTAAAAAAGCCCAAGGGCAGAAAGTTGTAGTGCAGAATTCTACTAGATATTCAAAAAAGAGTTAGTGAAATACTCCTCAAATTATTCACAAAGTAGAAACAGAAGAAACATAGCTAAACTCATTCTATGAGTTCATAGTCACCCTGATACAGAAACCACACAAAGACTCAACAAAGAAAGAGGAATTCAGTCCAATTTCTCTTTTTTAACCACTTCATACTAATTTAATTATCTTCATAATAAGGAAGAATATGTCTTCCTTGTGTATTTAAAATTATGAGATTAGATACAGATATTGGACAGAAGGTAATTGGGTTCATAAGAAGTGATACATAATAGAATAGAACATGTTCATGGATTTGGAGTCAGTCAGGACTATGCTGTGTATTGGTTATTGAAAATTAATATCAGAGTGACACAGTTGTGTGTCTTTAGGAAGATGACTGGTGGGAGACACTGATCCTAAAATGCCTTCTGTATTTTAGTCTATTTTCCTAGAAAAACATAGGAAGAAAGAGTATATTGGGGTACATCCAGGAAACAGGTCTGGGAGCCATTAAATATTCCCAGAGGAAAAGTTTCAACCAGTTGCTAAAAGTGTTTTACCAGGTGGGATCAAAGATATCCTTTCAAATACAATTGGTGTGAAATGGGTGAGCGAAAGCTTTAACTATTCATCCTCTTTCCACTTTCTCTCTACTTTGGGGTTACTCAAAGAATCCCAAAACCTTTCCACAAAAATCTGGGTTTCTACAGGGCAGAGATTGGAAAACAAGTTATGAAAGCACACCCAGAGTTCAGTTAAGGGCCTCACTTGAGTGGAGGAAAGCAGGAAAGGTTTAGGGGAGCAGAGAAGTTATTTTTCAGGGCCTGAGGATATAAAACCCCAGGTGTCTTGGGAGAGAACAGAATACTTTGGTGGTATCCCAGCTGGAAAGAGATGGTGTGTGCAAATCAGGATAATAGCAAGAAGGTTAGTGACATAGAAAGATATTCTACAGAAAGTGTTAATTGAGGGAAACTACTACTGTCCTGGAGTTCGCAGCAGTAGAGCTGTTCCTTTTAAAAAAATTATTAGATATTTTCTTTATTTACATTTCAAATGTTATCCCCTTGCCTGGTCTCCTCACTGAAAAGCCCCTGTTCCATTCTTCCATGCCCTGCTCACCAACTCACCCACTCACACTTCCCTGTCCTGTTATTCCCCTACACTGGGGCATTGAGCCTTAACGGGACCAAGGGCCTCTCCTCCCATTGATGTCCAACAAAGTCATCCTCTATTTCATGTGTGGCTGGAGCCATTGTTCCCTCCAAGTGTACCCTTTGGTTCATGGTTTAGTTCCTGGGAAATCTGGGAGTACTGTTCATATTGTTATTCCTCCTATGGGGGTGCAAACCACTTCAGCTTGTTTGGTCCTCTCTCTAACTCCTCCATTGGGGAACTTGTGCTCAGTCTAATGGCTGGGGGCAACCACTCACCTCTGAATTTGTCAAGCAGTGGTAGAACCTCTCAGGAGACTGCTATAAAGACAAGGAGGGATACTCATCAAAGGTAAAATCTACCAAGATGAACTATCAATTCTGAATGTCTATGATACATATTCCACATTCATAAAAGAAACTTTACTAAAGCAAAAAGGATAAACATGCCGAGAAAGAAAGCAGGGAAAGAACACCCTTCACAATATCACAAAAAATACCTTGGTGTGACTCTAACCAAGCAAGTGAAAGATCTGTATGATAAGAACTTCAAGTCTCTGAAGAGAGAAATTGAAGAAGATCTCAGAAGATGGAAAGATCTCCCATGCTCATGGATTGGCAGGATTAATATAGTAAAAATGGCTACATTGAGGGTGTCATGTTCTTGTGGTGTCCTTTATCAGTGTCTTCTCCAATCCTTCCTCCACCTTCTCCACAGGACTCCCGAGCTCCACCTAATGTTTGGCTGTGGGACTGCATTTGTTCCTATCAGTTCCTGGATGAAGACTCTCTGATCTCTTTGACATGATTGTGCTGGGCCCTGGTTCCTGCGTATCCTGCAAACTGTAGGTCTGAGGTTTTGTGGTAGGGTCCAATCCCTCCATTTGAGATCTTGCCTGGTTACAGAAGATGGCCAGTTCAGCCTCTGTGTCCCTCATTACAAGCCCTTGCTAGTATGACCCTTATAGATTATATGGAATTTCCATTGCATTACATTTCTATCTCATTCCTGAAATGTCTGCCAATTTCAGTTGTCCCTCCCAACACTCTCCTTCCACCCTCCCTACCAGATCACTCCTGTTCCCATCCCCAGCCACGCCCAGTTTGCCCTCAAAATCTATTCTAGCTCTTCTTCCCAGGAAGATCCTTGTGCCCCCCCCCCCACCCCAATACCAATACCACCCACCATATTCCCTTAAGCCTTCCTTGTTACTTAGCCTCTCTCGGTCTGTGGATTATAGCATGATTATCCTTACAGCTAATATCCACTTACAACTGAGAACATGCCATGTTTGTCTGAGTTACCTCCCTCATGATAATGCTTTCTTAGTTCTGTCCAATTGCCAGCAACAAATTATTACCATTTTTGTTCTTATTTATTGTTGTTATCATTATTACTGTCATTATTATTTGAGACAGGATCTCATTAAGCAGCTTTGCCTGGCCTGGAACTATCTATGCAAATCAGGCTGACCTCCCACTCATAAAGATCTGCCTGCCTCTCCCTCCTAAGTACTCAGATTCAAGGCCTTGGTGACTATGTTTGAGGTAGAATGTCTCTTTGGAACTTGGAGCTTGACTTTTGTCACTTCCAGGGACCCTCCTGTCTCTGTTTCCCCAGAACTAGGATAATAGAAGACCACACCACTCTCAGCACTTTTATGTGGGTTTGGGGAGATCGTACGCTGCTCCGAGGGATTGTGTATAAACAGTTCACGGTTGAGCCATCTCCTTTGCTCAACTTCTACCTCTCCTTAAAGGCGAGGAATTGAGAAAACTTTTTAAAATACAGGGATGTGTTTTTCACGCATGAAACTCTTCCCAGTCACGTCAGGACACTAAAGAGAGAGCCTCACAATATCCTGGCGACCGCTTTAAAGTGTTAACTTGATTTATAGCGTTATCCACTTTAAACCTTTTCTCTTTAAAGGTTTATCTTGCTTTACTACACTAATTCCTCCTTGTCTGTTGACAGTTTTTCTTATGCTTGTTCTTTTGAAATGCCACTTTATACATATCTTCTCGGTTGAGCCTTTATTTTCAGAAAATGCTTTTGCTTTCCCGATGGCTTTCCCTTTACTCCCCACCTTGAGTTGTTGGAGATAAAGCTCAGGGTCTCTATCGATGAACTAGATCCTCAGCCCTGGAAGTCTTTACTGTCTACACAGCATCAGCCTGCTTGGGTGGCAGTTGCTTGGGTAGACTAAGGGTATACTGCTGGTGATGAGTGCTCTGACAGCCATGAGCCCTATATGATCCAGCTTTGCTACTGCCTCTGTGAACTCAGCTCACAGATAATCCACACCTATATAAATGTCCTCATTTTACCAGAAGCTACCTTATTTTCCTAAATCGCTGCTGCGAGGTGCTGATGGGACTGTCAGCATCCAGCACACACAGGTGAAACACTTTGACACAGTGGAAGGCATGGACCAGTCACACCTGATCACAGCAGTCTCTATTGCTACATCCCTTGTCTCTGAGTGATTTCAGGGCTCATGATTTAGGTTTCAGAAAAATCCCCACAGTTATTAGATCTGAATAGGAGTCACAGTGTGGAACAAAAGCATGCCGTATATACATTTTGTATTACAAGAAAAAAAAATCAGTTTTGAGGCAAAACATCCAGTTGTTGACTTTTTAAAAAAAACTTTCAAAGTGTTTTATCGCCACCACGTGGCAGAATAGTTGTAAGGCAACTGTAACAGAAGTGCTTTTGGTGTCCTAATAAAAAGAAGCAAAATGGTTCGTCCTCATTCAAGAAGAGGTGAAAAAAATGCTTTATCAAAAACAAGAGAGAATTAGGACCTCTACTGAAATTATAGTTAGCCTTCCGATTAGACTTTGCGAGAGCATTTTAGGTGATATCAGTTCCCCGACGCCAGGAGGGGTTATGATTTTCATGAATAGTTTCATCTATCCGTTCAGCAACAAAAGGGAAAAATCCACTTTTAAGCTCTATGAGGGGAAAAAACACCCTGTCTCTTAAATAAACTTGTGTGTGATAAATACTTTCTCAGTGTTTTACCCTCGGTGCTCCAACAACTACTGACTCGTGGAGCCTGTGAACTGCAATGGCCCAGATCTGCTTCTAGAGTTCAGAGGTTCCTTTACTGGGAAAAGACTTCATTAGAAAACATTCTGCAAAATAGAAAGATTGCCTTGTTTTTATCTTACCATTCAAAAGTAGTGTCTGTTTTACACCCGGAGTTTTAAAGTGTGTTTTGTAGAGCTCAATAACTTTCCCTGTTAATTTTTCCAACCAAAATAGTGCTTTTCGGTGTAATCCTGGCTGTCCTGGAACTCATTCTGTAGATCATGCTAGGCTTGAACTCAGAGATCTATCCATCTCTGCTCCTAAGTGCTTGGATTAGAGGTTGTGCCACTGTGCCTGGCTCTCCTTATTAATTTTTCACTGTCTCCTTAGATTAAAAATTTAATAAAGGAGTAATTTTTGTATGTTTCGATATTTCATAATTGGATCTCACCCAACTAAGCATTTTAAATAGGAAACTTTAAAGATTATTTACTGTGTAATAATGGGAGCAAAGTAAAAATGCTTTCTGCATATCAGAAAACATTTGTCAAGATCAAAGGAAGCATCCACCTGACCTTCAATACATACATCCATTTACATATCTATGATATATATATATATAAAGTGTGCATTTCATAATAATATGGAGATATTGAGAGCATAGCATCATTTTTTCTCTTTCCTCCATTCTCCCCCTTTCCAATGAATGTTTCTAGGCTAAAAATATTTTTTTAAACAAAAGTTAAAGAGCTACTTTAAAGCTGGTACTTGGCTACTAGTAAGTCAGGATATCCTTGGAAGTCCTGCTATAATATTTTAGATAATATTGTTAGCATTTACGAAATTAACTGGGGAGTTCCATAAACTGTTCATGTAAATGCCAGGTCTATCACAGTCGCTCAACTCTTATTGTGAAAGACACTGTCACAGACAATACAGAAATAAATGACCAGGTGCACAGGAAAAGCATTATTCACCAAACCAAATGATGTGCTAGATATGAAGCAGGAGCTACAAGCTCTGGGACAACAGAAATCATGACGGAGCCATGTCTGGATCAGAACCAAGTTCCCCAAAGAGTTTCTCTACTCTGCCAAGCCCCCAGACTATGACCTAAGAACTGCTTTCTGAGTAGATCTTTCCTACGGATCCTACCATTTTATGGACATCTCTGCCAGGTGATCATGGTCTTCTAGTTTACCAGTTAAAAATAAGGATTTCTTTTATCACTGTTTGGGGTGAATGGGTTCAAACTGTCCTTTCTGGAGACCATGAAGACATAGACTTGCTTCATTTTTATTAAGCACAATCCTAGACTCTTAGTCATTACAGTATATAACATCATAATCATGTAAGAGAACTACCAGGACTCTAAAAGTAACTTATTCACCAGATGTAACTGTCATCTTGGAGGCTTATCCTTCTAGTGCTTCCTGAACTTGGTCTGGTTCAATTCTTTGATTGTGCCCCAAACCCCTTTCCAAACTGTTTCAAACTGGTTTCTCTTGATTTTTGACTGAATTAGTCTTAGTCTGTTTACCCTCAAACTAACTCTATCAATCTGTTCTAACCTTCTGTCTGGTCTCTTCTAATTCTCTGGCTTGTTCTGTCCTCACCTGTAACCTGTCTCTGCAATCTGCCCTCCCTCCCCAACTCTCTTAAGTCCTTTCTTTCCTCGCTGTCCTCATAAGAATTGGGCATATCAAATGGGACCTAATGAAACTCCAAAGTTTCTGCAAGGCAAAAGACACCGTCAATAAGACAAAAAGACCACCAACAGATTGGGAAAGGATCTTTACCTATCCTAAACCAGATAGGGGACTAATATCCAACATATATAAAGAACTCAAGAAGGTGGACTTCAGAAAATCAAATAACCCCATTAAAAAATGGGGCTCAGAACTGAACAAAGAATTCTCACCTGAGGAATACCGAATGGCAGAGAAGCACCTGAAAAAATGTTCAACATCCTTAATCATCAGGGAAATGCAAATCAAAACATCCCTGAGATTCCACCTCACACCAGTCAGAATGGCTAAGATCAAAAATTCAGGTGACAGCAGATGCTGGCGTGGATGTGGTGAAAGAGGAACACTCCTCCATTGTTGGTGGGAGTGCAGGCTTGTACAACCACTCTGGAAATCAGTCTGGCGGTTCCTCAGAAAATTGGACATAGTACTACCGGAGGATGCAGCAATACCTCTCCTGGGCATATATCCAGAAGATGCCCCAACTGGTAAGAAGGACACATGCTCCACTATGTTCATAGCAGCCTTATTTATAATAGCCAGAAGCTGGAAAGAACCTAGATGCCCCTCAACAGAGGAATGGATACAGAAAATGTGGTACATCTACACAATGGAGTACTACTCAGCTATTAAAAAGAATGAATTTATGAAATTCCTAGCCAAATGGATGGACCTGGAGGGCATCATCCTGAGTGAGGTAACACATTCACAAAGAAACTCACACAATATGTACTCACTGATAAGTGGATATTAGCCCCAAACCTAGGATACCCAAGATATACGATATAATTTGCTAAACACATGAAACTCAAGAAGAAGGAAGACTGAAGTGTGGACACTATGCCCCTCCTTAGAAGTGGGAACAAAACACCCATGGAAGGAGTTCCAGAGACAAAGTTTGGAGCTGAGATGAAAGGATGGACCATGTAGAGACTGCCATATCCAGGGAGCCACCCCATAATCAGCATCCAAACGCTGACACCATTGCATACACTAGCAAGATTTTATTGAAAGGACCCAGATGTAGCTGTCTCTTGTGAGACTATGCCAGGGCCTAGCAAACACAGAAGTGGATGCTCACAGTCAGGTAATGGATGGATCATAGGGCTCCCAATGGAGGAGCTAGAGAAAGTAGCCAAGGAGCTAAAGGGATCTGCAACCCTATAGGTGGAACAACATTATGAACTAACCAGTACCCCGGAGCTCTTGACTCTAGCTGCATATATATCAAAAGATGGCCTAGTCGGCCATCACTGGAAAGAGAGGCCCATTTGACTTGCAAACTTTATATGCCCCAGTACAGGGGAACACCAGGGCCAAAAAGGGGGAGTGGGTGGGCAGGGGAGTGGGGGTGGGTGGATATGGGGGACTTTTGGTATAGCATTGGAAATGTAAATGAGCTAAATACTTAATAAAAAATGGAAAAAAAAAGAAAAAAAAAAGAATTGGGCATATCCTATCTCTGACTCATTCTGTTATCTCTCTGATTCATCACTTTGACCTTCAATTAGATGTCACTTACAAACATGACTCTTCCTTCTATAAATGAACGTTACTTTCATTGTTTGGGATTAAAGGTGTGTAATTAGGGAATGTCTGCATTCTAGCCAAATCACATAGGGCTAAGTGGTCTATGGATGTATTCCTTGCCAGAGACAATGTGTACTTTTTTTTTTTTTTGGTTTTTCTAGACAGGGTTTCTCTGTATAGCCCTGGCTGTCCTGGAACTCACTTTGTAGACCAAGCTGGCCTCCAACTCAGAAATCTGCCTGACTCTGCCTCCCCAGAGCTGGGATTAAAGGCGGCGCCACCACACCCAGCCAATGTACTTTTTAAATGTGGAAAATGAGCTTTTTTCCCTGACCACAGTGAGATTGTTTTTATATGGTAGTAAAGCAAATTAACCAACTTGAATTTCAAAGAGAATGTATAAGTATACATGTATCTATATATCTGTGTTCATTTCTTACAAGAGAAGCAGTTCTGTGTTCAATTTATACCTACTGCTTTCTTTTTGCTGTGAAATGGCAACTGTTGATAGATCATTTTGTTTTAAGATGTAATGGGTAGGGGACTATATTTTGATTTTACTTGGCATTAATCTGTAAAATGTCACTTAGACATATATGATAGCAACACTTGAAGTACTATGTAGCTTCTGTATCTCCCTATACAATTGCATGGCCTAATATCCTGCTGTACCTGGACTCCTCATAACGGTATTTAAATTAACAACACTCACAGATCCTAAAGTTACTGAAAATGTAAATTCTTCTCTTTGCTTTCTGATTTGAAATTTCAGCTAACACCTAAGACTTGTACTATATGGATTTTTCTTGTTATGTGTCCTGTTGGAAATTCCTGAAATTGTTAGCACCATCATAGAATTTCCAGAGTACTTGAAGTTGTATTTGCATAGTTGGACATAAAAGAATTTGTAGACAATGATTCTCTCTTTTGTAATAAAATGAAAAATTTGAAAAATCTAATTCCATGTGAATTCAATGAACATTTATCATGATTTCAATTTTATTGTTCAGAATTAATGTTCAAAAATTAATTGATTACCTGATGTTATTTTTATGAAACATGTTGGCATTTGTTGACAATGATGAATTGAACCATCTCTCTTATTAAATTTCAACAATTCAAATGCAAGTTTTATCACTTATTAACTTATTTATCTAGTAGCACTAACCAGCTAACTTAATTTTAGAAATCCTTTTCACATGAAATAATAAATAAATTGATAACAAGCTTCATAGCACATTTTTGTTTGCCTTTAATGAAACTCTTCTGAACACACTCTGACATTTCCTATCTAATTGTCATCCCACAGGTATTCATTTATCACTCTATTAACATGCACATCAGTAATGGTGTCTTAATCTATCTCACCGTGCTATCAATTAGGAGAATATCCTTGAACATAGGGTGGGGAGATTTGCTAATACACAATTTTTTGAAACTTGAGATCTCTAATAGTCCTTAGAATAATGTAATTTCTAATAATTTTTCTATTTAAAATGAACTTTCTGAAAATAAAACTCTAAAGATTAAGTATAATATTAACATTAAACTCATAGGTCACGACGGTGGTTCATACTATGACATAAGGCTTACAAATGCTTCTGTATGTATGTACTTATTCATTTACTTACTTGTTTATTTTCTCTAACATCCTGCTGCACTGGGATTCCTGATGATTGGATTTCAGTTATCAGCATACAGAGATCCTAAAGTTAATGACATATTAAACATTTAGCTTTACTTTCTATTCTGAAAATTCAGTTAATGCTATTATTTGAACTTTATTGATCTTTGAGACAAATCTCACTATGTTTCTCAGGCTGGTCTCAAATTTGTAATATTCCTGGCTCAGGGTGCTGGGATTATAGACAAGTAGTAGTGTGGTGGCTTGAATATGCTTGGCCCAGGATGGCACTGTTATGAGGTATGGAGTAGGTCTGGCCTTGTTGGAGGAAGGAAGTCTGTCATGCTTTGAGACCTCCCTCCTAGCTTCCTGGAAGCTAGTCTTCTCCAACTGGCCTTCAGATGAAGATGTAGAACTCTCAGCTCCTCCTGAACCATGCCTGCCCTGGCACTGCCATGCTCCTGCCTTGATGATAATGGACTGAACCTCTGAACCTGTAGGACAGGCCCAATTAAATGGTCTCCTTTTAAGAGTTGCCATGGTCATAGTGTCTGTTTACAGCAGCAAAACCCTAACTAAGACATATTATATCTGGGCAAAAATAAAATTTTTCTTATTCTCAAAGATTATTGCAAATTTTTACAAGTAATGCAACAAGACACTTGAGCATATTGTTCAATTATTACATTGAAAATATATAGTGCTGGGGAGTTAAAGGATATTGATAAAAAGAAACAGATATGGATTACATATTGTATAGAACCATAGTTACATGATTAGAGGTGAGAGAAGTTACTTATGAGAGTGTTAAGCATCACTTGGCCAAAAATGAACCATTCTTTGAATATCCTCTAGATCCTTGCTCCTTCAGCCGTCTCTGTGACCTGTTAAGTACCATTTACATATCAACTAGAAACTGTTTCTCAAGTCTACTTTCTCTGAATGTCTAATTAAAATTAATAAGAAAAAATTTGAAAATCAATTATGGCAAGAGGCCAGAAACATTTCTTTCTTCTTTTACAATTAATTTCATGCTTATTTTGTAAGAATATTTATTAAGGTTTTGTAAAAAGGTTGGATTAAGAATGACCACTTGAAGACAATTTTTTTTCTCTCAATGAATGATTTTCATTTTACTGCTCATATTTCAATATATTCTTTAATCTACAACATCCACATTTCATTGTGGGGCAAAGTGGACTGTGCCACCAGACAGGAGAACTGGTAAGGTTGGGTCTCTGTCTATGCCCCTGAGCTAAGGCTGTCCCATAACCCTTAAACAATTAGAAGCAGTCATTAATAGTCTCCCTACCAAACAAATCCCAGGAATAGATGGGTTTAGTGCAGAATTCTTTTTTTTTTTAATTAGGTATTTTCCTTGTTTACATTTTCAATGCTATCCCAAAGGTCCCCCATACCCACCCACCCCCACTCCCCTAACCACCCACTCCCTCTTTTTGGCCCTGGCGTTCCCCTGTACTGGGGCATACAAAGTTTGCAAGTCCAATGGGCCTCTCTTTGCAGTGATGGCCGACTAGGCCATCTTTTGATACATATGCAGTTAGAGTCAAGAGCTCCCGGGTACTGGTTAGTTCATATTGTTGTTCCACCTATAGGGTTGCAGATCCCTTTAGCTCCTTCGGTAATTTCTCTAGCTCCTCCATTGGGGGCCATGTGACCCATCCAATAGCTGACTGTGATCATCCACTTCTGTGTTTGCTAGGCCCCTGCATAGTCTCACAAGAGAGAGCTATATCTGGGTCCTTTCAGCAAAATCTTACTAGTGTATGCAATGGTGTCAGCATTTGGAAGCTGATTATGGGATGGATCCCTGCATATGGCAATCACTAGATGGTCCATCGTTTTGTCACAGCTCCAAATTTTGTCTCTGTAACTCCTTCTATGGGTGTTTTGTTCCCATTTCTAAGAAAGGGTAAAGTGTCCACACTTTGGTCTTCGTTCTTCTTGAATTTCATGTGTTTGGCAAGTTATATTTTATATCTTGGGTATCCTAAGTTTCTGGGCTAATATCCACTTATCAGTGAGTACATATTGTGCTTGATCCTTTGTGATTGGGTTACTTCACTAAGGATGATACCCTCCAGGTCCATCCATTTGCCTAGGAATTTCATAAATTCATTTTTTTAATAGCTGACTAGTATTCCATTGTGTAAATGTACCACATTTTCTGTATCCATTTTTCTGTTGAGGGGCATGTGGGTTCTTTCCAGCTTCTGGCTATTATAAACAAGGCTGCTATGAACATAGTGGAGCATGTGTTCTTCTTACCGGTTGGGACATCTTCTGGATATATGCCCAGGAGAGGTATTGCAGGATCCTCCGGTAGTACTATGTCCAATTTTCTGAGGAACTGCCAGACTGATTTCCAGAGTTGTTGTACAAGCTTGCAATCCCACCAACAATGGAGGAGTGTTCCCCTTTCTCCACATCCTCGCCAGCATCTGCTGTCACCTGAGTTTTTGATCTTAGCCATTTGACAAGAGTGAAGTGGAATCTCATTGTTGTTTTGATTTGCATTTCCCTGATGATTAAGGATGTTGAACATTTTTTCAGGTGCTTCTCTGCCATTCGGTATTCCTCAGGTGAGAATTCTTTGTTCAGCTCTGAGCCCCATTTTTAATGGGGTTATTTGATTTTCTGGAGTCCACCTTCCTGAGTTCTTTATATATATTGGATATTAGTCCCCTATCTGATTTGTGATAGGTAAAGATCCTTTCCCAATCTGTTGGTGGCCTTTTTGTCTTATTGACAGTGTCTTTTGCTTTGCAGAAGCTTTGCAACTTCATGAGGTCCCATTTGTCAATTCTCGATCTTACTGCACAAGCCATTGCTGTTCTATTCAGGAACTTTTCCCCTGTACCCATATTTTCAAGGCTTCTCCCTACTTTCTCCTTTATAAGTTTCAGTGTCTCTGGTTTTATGTGGAGTTCCTTAATCCACTTAGATTTGGCCTTAGTACAAGGAGATAGAAATGGATCAATGCGCATTCTTCTACATGATAATCACCAGTTGTTCCAGCACCATTTGTTGAAAATGCTGTCTTTTTTTCCACTGTATGGTTTTAGCTCCCTTGTCAAAGATCAAATGACCATAGGTGTGTGGGTTCATCTCTGGGTCTTCAATTCTGCTCCATTGGTCTGGTCTACTTGTCTGTCACTATACCAGTACCATGCAGTTTTTATCACAATTGCTCTGTAGTACAGCTTTAGGTCCGGCATGGTGATTCCACCAGAGGTTCTTTTATCCTTGAGAAGAGTTTTTGCTATCCTAGGTTTTTTGTTATTCCAGATGAATTTGCAGATTGCTCTTTCTAATTCATTGAAGACTTGAGTTGGAATTTTGATGGGGATTGCATTGAATCTGTAGATTGCTTTTGGCAAGATAGCCATTTTTACAATGTTGATCCTGCCAATCCATGAGCATGGGAGATCTTTCCATCTTCTGAGATCTTCTTTAATTTCTTTCTTCAGAGACTTGAAGCTCCTATCATACAGATCTTTCACTTCCTTAGTTAGAGTCACGCCAAGGTATTTTATATTATTTGTTACTATTGAGAAGGGTGTTGTTTCCCTAATTTCCTTCTCAGCCTGTTTATCCTTTGTGTACAGAAAGGCCATTGACTTGTTTGAGTTAATTTTATGGCCCAAGCTTCTGACCTTCAGGCTAAACTCCTCCCCAGTTACCTAGCAATAGTGAAGACTATAAAAAGGGGTGCTCAGCCTGCACCTTGCTCTCTTATTCCTTTGTCCTCTCACCTCTCTCTCACTTCTCTCTCCTCTTCCCTTTCTCTTTGTCTTCTTCTTCCCTCTCTTCTCCCTCCCTCCCCCCTCTCTCTTTTCCTCCTTTCTACCTTCTCTCTTTCCTCTGCATTTCTATAATAAGGCTCTAAAACCATAGAGTCTCTGCTCTGCTCCTTCAAGTTCTGCTGCACACTCTGGTCAGTGTTGGGAATTTCTTCCCTCTTCCCTCTCTCCCACAACCCTGGGGGTTTTAGCAAAGTAGCTGGGGGGGGCGGTTCCCAGGCAGGGCTGCCCCTTGACCACCCCCTGAAGAGTGGGATAGAGGAATGCCCACCCAGGGATGAGTGGATAGGGTAGATAGCAGCCCTCCCATGCCTGAAAGACCAGAGAATAGGGAAACTCTGGCGGCGTGTGGGCATTTATTTCTAGCCTACTTCTCCCCAGGCCCCAGTCCAAGACCCCCCCTTCTTTTATTTTGTTCCCAACATACACCCAAGAGGAGTAGATGTCAGGAAATAATCAAATACAGAGCTGAAATCAACCAAGTAGAAACAAAAGAACTATACAAAAAATCAATAAAACCGGGAGCTGGTTCTTTGAGAAAGCAACAAAATAGATAAACCCTTAGCCAGACTAACCAGAGGGCAAAGAGACAGTATCCAAATTAACAAAATCAGAATTGAAAAGGGAGAAATAACAACAGAATAAACAGAATATTCAAAAATCATAATTTCCTATTACAAAAGACTATACTCAACAATACTGAAAAAATTGGATGAAATGGACAATTTTCTAGACAGACACTAGGTACCAAAATGAAACCAGGATCAGATAAACAGTCTATCACTCCCATAACTGCCAAAGAAATAGAAGCAGTCATTAAAAGTCTCCCAACCAAACAAAGCCCAGGACTAGATGGGTTTAGTGCAGAATTCTATCAGACCTTCAAAGAAGACCTAATCCCAATACTCTTCAAACTATCCCACAAAATAGAAACAGAAGGAACGCTACCCAATTTGTTCTATGAAGCCACAGTTGCACTTATACCTAAACACACAAAGACTCAACAAAGAAAGAGAACTTCAGAACATTTTTGCTTATGAATATCAATGCAAAAAAAAAAAACTCAATAAAATTCTTGCAAACCAAATCCAAGAACACATCAAAATGATCATTTACCACAATCAAGCAGGCTTCATCCAAGAAATGCAGAGATAATTCAACATACAGAATTCCACTGAAAAACAAAAAAACACATGATCATCTCATTAGATTCTGAGAAATAATTTGATAAAATTTAACACCCCTTCATGTTAAAAGTCTTGGAAAAATCAGGAATTCCACCAGAGGACTCCTAAACCTGATGAACGACTTCAGCAAAGTGGCTGGATATAAAATTAACTTAAACAAATCAGTAGCCTTCCTCTACTTAAGGACAAATAGGCTGAGAAAGAAATTACGGAAATGACACCCTTCACAATAGTCACAAATAATATTAGATACCTTGGTGTGACTCTAACCAAGCAAGTGAAAGATCTGTATGACAAGAATTTCAAGTCTCTGAAGAAAGAAATTAAACAGAAGGTGGAAAGATCTCCCATGCTCATGGATTGACAGGATGAATATAATAAAATTGGCCATCTTGCCAAAAGCAATCTACAAATTCAATGCAATCCCCATTAAAATTCCAACTCAATTCTTCATAGAATTAGAAACAGCAATTTGCAAATTCATTTGGAATAACAAAAAATCTAGGAAAGCAAAAACTATTCTCAACAAAAGAACATCTGGGGAAATCACCATCCCTAACCTCAAGCTGTATTACAGAGCAATAGTGATAAAAACTTTGTGGTATTGGTACAGAGAGAGGCAGGATAGATCAGTGGAATAGAATTGAAGACCCAGAAATAAACCCACACACCTCTGGTCACTTGATCTTTGACAAAGGAGGTAAACCCATTCAGTTGGAAAAAAGACAGCATTTTCAACAAATGGTGCTGGTTCAACTGGCAGTTATCATGTAGAAGAAGGCAAATGGATCCATTCTTATCTCCTTGTACAAAGCTTATGTCCAAGTGGATCAAGAACCGCCATATAAAGCCAGATTCACTGAAACTAATAAAAGAGAAAGTGGGGAACAGCCTTGAACACATGGGCATGGGGGGAAATTTCCTGAACAGAACAAAAGTGGCTTATGCTGAAAGATTAAGAATCAAAAAAATTGGACCTCATAAAACTGCAAAGCTTCTCTAAGGCAAAGAAAACTGTCAATAAGACAAAAAGGCAACCAACAGATTGGGAAAAGATCTTTATCAATCCTTCATCCTATAGAGGGCTAATATCCAATATATAAAAAGAACTCATGAAGTTAGACTCCTGAGAACTAAATAATCCTATTAAAAATGGGGATCAGACCTAAACAGAGTAGTTTTAACTGAGGAAACTTGAATGTCTGATAAGCACCTAAAGAAATGTTCAACATCATTAGTCATCAGGGAAACACATATCAAAATGACCCTGAGATTCCACCTCACACCAGTCAGAATGGCTAAGATCAAAAGCTCAGGTGACCACAGATGCTGGCAAGGATGTGAAAAAAGAAGAGCGCCATTGCTGGTGGGATTGCAAACTGGTACAACCACTCTGGAAGTCAGTTTGGCAGTACCTCAGAAAAGTGGACATAGTACCCAGGTATACCACTCCTGGATATATATCCAGAAGATGTTGTAATAAGGACACATGTTCCACTATGTTCATAGCAGCCTTATTTTTAATAGCCAGGAGCTGGAAAGAACCCAGATGTCCTTCAGCAGAGGAATGGATACAGAAAATATGGTACATTTACACATTTACTCAGCTATTAAAAACAATGAATTCATTAAATTCTTTGGCAAATGGATGGAACTAGAAAATATCATCCTAAGTAAGGTAACCAAGTCACAAAAGAACACATATGGTATGCACTAACTGATAAGTGCATATTAGCCCCAAAGCTGGGAATACCCAAGATACAATTCACAGACCACATGAAGCTCAAGAAGAAGGAAGACCAAAGGGTGGATGCTTCAGTCCTTCTTAGAAGCAGGAACAAATTACTCGCAGGAGGAAATATGGAGAAAGGGTATGAAGCAGAGACTGAAGGAAAGGCCATCCAGAGACTGCCCCACCTGGGGATCCATCCCATAAACAGACACCCAACCCAGACAGTATTGTGAATGCCAAAAAGTGCTCATTGACAGGAGCCTGAGATCTTTGTCCCCTGAGAGGCTCTGCCAGAGCCTGACAGATACAGAGGTAGACCCTCGAAGTCAACCATTGGACTGAGCACAGGGCCCCCAGTGGAGGAGTTAGAGAAAAGACTGAAAGAGCTGAAGGGGTTTCCAACCTCATAAGAACAACAATATCAACCAACCAGAGCCCCAGAGCTTCCAGGGACTAAATCACCAACCAAAGAGTACACAGGGAGGAACCCATGGCTCCAGATGCATATGTAGCAGAGGATGGCCTTGGTGGGAGGAGAGGCTCTTGGTCCTGTGAAGGCTCGATGCCCCAGTGAGGCAGGAGTGGATGGGTGGGCGTGCACTCTCATAGAAGCAGAGGGAGCTGATAGGAAATTTCTGGAGGGGAAACCGGGAAAGGGGATAACATTTGAAAGGTCAATAAGTAAAATATCCAATAAAAATTTTAAAAAGTATTAGTATTAGTGAACAAGTTCATTCATTGTAAATGAGGCTTGAGAGAAGCATAGTCATAGTTCTTAGGAAATGTTTATGATGCTATATGAAGTAGTGAAACAACTGTCCCACTCCCCACCCCCACCCCACCCCCCCAAAAAAAAAGAAAGAAAGAAGGAGAGAAAAGATGGCAAACAACAAATGTAGATTTAGCTGTGTGCACAACTTTTGGAACTAGGACATGATAGTTTTCCTGAGCACCGGGTTCCTTGCCTTTTGGGGTGGGCCATTATCACTCATAACCTGCCAATTCCTGATTCCTATTAAAATTCTCCTGCTCTAGGTTTGTCAATCTCCAAGGGCATGGGACTTTGTGTCCTCTGGTGAGTTCTCTGTAATTGAGTTAGTGAGTAGATTCATGTGTAGATTCTACCCAGAGCACATGCAGCATATAAAAATGAGAACCATATTTTTATGTCTGAAGTCAATTTCATGAGCAGAAGGCCATCGGAGGCATCTAAGATCGCCACCTAGTGGAACAGTTGGTATTGATTGTGTGTAAGACCTCTATGCTCCTTTCTTGCTCTAGTTACTATTTTTTCTGTAGGGTATTTTAATCTTCATGACTCTGCCTCTTATCTGTAAACCAATGTTTTCTCCCAGTCTTTTGTTGATTATCAGGCTGTTTTTTTGTCCCTTGTTGAAGAAGTAGGTATGGCAGAGTGTAAGGGGTGAGGGTGTCGCATGTCTAGTCAGCTTGAGCACACGTGTAGGGGGGAAAGCAGTGTAAAATAAAGTGAAGTGAGAAAGAGTATGGAAGAAGTTATCCTTAGGCTAAGTTTACCTGGAGTCCACGTGTACGGAAGTGGACAGTTAACATTTTACAGCAAACACTGCACATACACAGGCTTTTGATCTGCTGTAGTAATAAGATTAAAACAACTTTGTCTGCAAAACAAGCTTTGTCTCTCAGAAGATTGCATTTAACAATACTCTGGGTAGATGTGAGGGCTCAGTGGGTAAAGGCCCCACCACCAAGACCAATGGCCTGAGTTGGATGCTGAGAATCAAATGGTAGAAAGGAAAACCAACTCTCACAGTTGTCCTCTGACCCCACATGTTCTGTGCTGCCTATCTACACACACACACACACACACACACACACACACACACACACACAGCAACACTCACTCACCCATACTCTCAGGCACAATGCACATGCACACATACATTCAAAGTAAGTTATAACATCTATAGCAAAGTTCTGAGTTCTTTTTCTCCACAAGTTAACTGAACTGATATTTTAATTATCCATAGTTTCAAGAAGAGCATCTAATAAATAGACATCATTTGTGCCTGTTCTGGATCTAGAGAAAGAACCTCTAGTATTCTTTCTGCTCATCACAAGCCGTCACTAACAGAATGTGGGTGGTGAGAACTAGTGCTTATTTGTTGATTAAGAAGTAAGAACATACATACATCAGGGACCACATTTTGAATGTGTTTTGTGGTACAGCCTAGGTTTTGTGTGTTTATGAACAGTATACTTGAGGAAACCTTGGAATTGACAGATTTATATGCTCTACATTAAAATATAACTTTTACATTGGCTACATTTACATGACGATGAATAAACCCCAATGATTGCTTACTGCGTTATAACACTGTTGTTAGTGTTAACCCACATGACTGTCAGGATGTACACAGAGATGGTCGTAACTTAGCAACTTATCTTCAGCTATTTTTATAGACTGTTAAGACAACAGCCATGATAGTATTATATTAGGACTGTCATGCTTTTAAATGTTAAAAAATGCTTGTATGTATAAAATATAAAATTGCAAAAGAGCAGTAACTCATTGAGATTGTTATAGATTAAACTTTATTCATTTAAAAGGTAAACTTTAATTTTGTTAAGGAATTTAAACAACAAGAACCCAATAAAAAGAAATAATATACTATCTTTTTATACAAAACTTGTAATTTAATGCATGTTATTTTGTAAATTTTACTAAGCTCAGATCAATATTTTAAGAAATATTAGTTAAACTAGATGGTAAAGCCCTATTGCTGAAGACAACACCTACATACTGGAGAAGTCATGCTGGTGTCTAACTAGAGCTTTCACCCCTGCTGACTGGTGATCATGATCTGTAAGGTACTCTGCTTGCTACCAGAGCAGAAAGGCAAACAACAACCCAGCTACAAACCATTCATTCTACAGTGATGACCAGCCTGCGAGATATGCTAGTGGATCCATAGTACAAAAGGAATGGGCATAACCAGCCACCATCTGATTCAATTTAAGGTTCACTCTACGAGATAGGATCCATGCCTGACAATGCTTGGGTAGCCAAAATCCTGAGACTAGTTAAAGCCAGGGTAAAACCAAATGCTAATGTTCTGCTAAAGGAACGTAGTAAAATAAAATGACTCAACAAAATCCTGCTGCATCCTTGGTTCAATGACTTGCTCAGCCATCATCAGAGAATCTTCCTCTTGCAGAAGGTTCTAGTGCAGAACCCACAGCTGGATGATGTGCAACGAGTGAAAGAACTTGGAACATTGGGCCCTAAATGAGATGTCTTCATCAGATCCCTTGCCTCGGGGCTTAGGAAGCTCTGGAGAAGAGGCAGTAGGAAGTGTGTAGGAGCCTGTAGGAAGGCTCACACCAAGGAAACAGTGTCTTCCAGACACAACAGGACTGAAGCATAGAAGAACTCACAGAAACATGGCAGCACACTAGGGACCTGCACAGGTTCTAAGCCAGGTGGAGTGTGGGAAGCCACATGTGCCGTTGCTGAGTGGCACTGACTACTGCTGGCCACCACCCATAAGATTGGACAAACAACCAATGTGTACATATGCAGTAAAGTTTTTTGCAAAGACACTGCCTGGCCCAGGCATGATAATGAGGTTCTGTAAGGTACTGAGAGTATAACCAATCAGATGTGAGACATGCAAATGAGGTATGATAATGAGGTTCTGTAAGGTACTGAGAGTATAACCAATCAGATGTGAGACCTGCAAATGAGGTATGATAATGAGGTTCTGTAAGGTACTGAGAGAGAGTAGCCAATCAGATGAGGAACATGCAAATGAGGCTTAGTGCATAACCAATCCGGGTGTGAGACACGCCTCTCCTAGGCCTATAAAAGCAGCACCAGTTCTGGGCTCGAAGTCTTTTCGCCTCTACAATCAAGCTCTCCCAATAAACGTGTGCAGAAGGATCCTGTTGCAGAGTCGTTCTTCCTGGCCAGTCGAGCGTGCTCAAGAAGTGGTGGCGAAAACCCGGGACAAGAAACATCTTCAGGCACGAGCGAAGACCCCCTGCTACAGGGAGGATTCAGAACTGCATCACGGGGATGGAGCAGTTAATAAAGGTTCCCGCAAAACAGACTGCTGAGAAGGATCCGGCGTGGATTCAGAACTCTTCAGCTGGGGAACGGTGGTACCGGTAAGTAGAAAGAAATTAATGTGAGAGGCATGCTCTCCTACGAAATAGATCTGATAATTGTTGCTGGGGTTGCTATCTTTCTTGCCTTGATCTTATATCATGGCTTTAATTGTCAACTCCCAAAATGTAAAGATACAAAAAATAGTATAAAAAATAGTAAAAAGCAGAAAATTAAGTCAATTTACCCTCCTCGAGGACTCTGAGTCGTTAGAATTGTCTAGCTCAGAGGATTCCAAATTATCAACAGGAGAGGAGGAAGATTTGAAGGAGGCTGCTGCGGAGTATGAAGCAGAAAGATCTGGTCCAATAGGGAGGAGTTTCAGTGCTCCCTCACCTACTCAGTCTTATGCAGATAAGAAAGCAATTGGCAATGGTCACTCTTTTTGCACTCCTAAAGGGTTGCAAAAAATATGCCAGGCTTTTCCTGTTTTTCAGGATCATGCTCAACAGCGATATTATGAGCCAATATCGCATAAACAAGTAAAAGAGCTAGCAGAGTCAGTAAGGACCTATGGAGTTAATGCCTCATTTACTCAGTCCCAAATTGATAGATTGGCTCACAATGCCATGACTCCTTTTGAATGGATGAGTGTGGTAAAGGCATGTCTTACGATGGGACAGTATCTAGATTGGATGTCTATATGGCATGATCTTTGTTTGAGTCAGGCCCGTGCTAATGCTACTGCAGGGCAACAAGCATGGAGCTTTGAAATGCTTACAGGTCAGGGTATATGGACAAACAATCAATTAGGATACCCAGTGCAGGTCTATGATCAAATTAATCAGGCAGCAGTGAAAGCTTGGAAAGCATTGCCTAATAGAGGAGAGGTATCTGGTAACTTGACAAAAATTATTCAGGGAACTAATGAGCCATTCTCCGAATTTGTGGCTCGCATGATGGAAGCGGCAGGATGTATATTTGGTGATGCTGAGGCCGCAATGCCATTAATTGAACAATTAGTTTATGAGCAATGTACCAAAAAATGTAGAAATGCTATCACACCATGGAAAAGGAAAGGGCTACAAGCATGGATGAAAACCTATAGAGAAATAGGAGGACCTCTTTCAAATGCAGGGCTGGCTGCCGCAGTTTTGATGGCGCAAGCAAAAGAAATAACCTGCTATAATTGTGGACAAACAGGTCATATGCAAAAGCAGTGTACAAAGGGTAGAAAGAGTAGGTTTGAAAAGACAGAACCAGGTACTTGCCCAAAATGTGGGAAAGGAAGACATTGGGCAAATGAATGTAGATCAGTCAGAGATATAAAAGGAAGGCCAATACCTCAATTTAAAGTGCAACAGCCAAAAAACAGGGTGAGGGGCCCCTGTCCCCAGGGCCCCCAAATGTATGGGGCATTTCAGACCACAGTGTCCATGAGGCCACCCAGAGACCGAGGAGAGCCACTCCAGGTTCAGCAGATTGGACATCTGTGCCACCTCCAGAGTAATTCTCACACCTCAAATGGGGTGCCAACCTATTTCATCAGACTTTAGAGGTCCCTTACAAAAGGATACAGTGGGCCTACTGTTGGGTAGGTCCTCATCTGTTTGAAAGGATTGATGATACATCCCGGAGTTATAGACTCAGATTATGAGGGACAAGTTAAGATTATGTGTTCTGCACCCCGAGGTATTGTAGCCATTTCTCCTGGAGATCGCATTGCTCAATTACTGATTCTTCCTAGTTTGCATAACATGTTCCCTAGTAGCCAGGATTCCCAAGGAGATAAGGGACTCGGTTCTACAGGAACTAATGTGGCCTACATATCTTTAGATTTGGATAATCGTCCCACTTTACAATTACAAATAGAAGGAAAAACCTTTCAAGGTATAATGGATACAGGAGCAGATAAAAGCATTATATCCATTAATTGGTGGCCCGCTTCTTGGCCTGTTAATCAATCGTCACATAGCTTACAAGGATTAGGATATGAGGCTACCCCAACTATAAGTGCAAAATCCTTACAATGGAAAGATAAAGAAGGAAGAACAGGGCTTTTTCAACCTTATGTACTCCCTTTACCTGTAAACTTATGGGGAAGAGATGTGTTGTCAGCCATGAACTTTATATTGACTAATGATTACTCTCAGAAAAGCAAGGAAATGATGAAAGGAATGGGATATATACCTGGACTAGGTCTTGGAAAAAAACTTACAAGGTAGAATTTCACCAGTTAAAGCCACAGAAAAAGTAGATAAGAAAGGGCTGAGATTTTTCTAGGGGCCACTGAGGAGCCTTTGCCCATTCCATGGCGTACGGAGGACACGGTGTGGGTGCCTCAGTGGCCTTTACCCTCTGAGAAGTTAAAAGCAGCTAAAGAATTAGTGCAAAAACAATTAGACCTGGGACATGTGGAACCCACTCAATCACCCTGGAACACCCCTATTTTCGTTGTAAAGAAGAAGTCAGGTAAATGGAGATTGTTACATGACCTAAGAGCCATTAATGCACAAATGCAAGTTATGGGTCCTGTACAAAGAGGACTCCCCCTACTCTCAGCTCTACCTAAGGATTGGAGAATTATAGTAGTAGATATTAAGGATTGTTTCTTTTCCATTCCATTAAATAAGAAAGATAAACCTAGATTTGCATTTACCTTGCCTTCTATTAATTATATGGAGCCTGATAAAAGGTACCAATGGCGGGTATTACCCCAAGGAATGGCAAATAGCCCTACAATATGTCAGTTATATGTAGGAAAAGCTTTGCAACCGGTTAGGGATGGTTTCCCCTCCTTAAAAATTTGTCATTATATGGACGATATAGTGATTTGTGGACCTGAAGAAGAAAGTATACAGCAAGCTTATGGCTTGCTTAATGAAACTTTAAAAAATAATGGCTTGATTATCGCACCAGAAAAAGTACAGCAGTCTAATGTTAGTCATTTTTTAGGAGCCACTATTACTTTATGATGTGTCACCCCACAAAAGATTAGTATAAGAAAAGATCATCTAAAGACATTAAATGATGTTCAAAAATTATTAGGAGATATAAATTGGATTAGACCTTATTTAAGGATCCCTACTTCGGAATTAAAACCTTTATTTTAAATTTTAGAAGGAGAATCACATATTACCTCATTGAGACAGTTAACACCTGAGGCTTCTGATGTTCTTAGGAAGGTGGAAAGAGCTATCCAAAGAGCACAGTTAAATCGTATAAATGAGCAAGAACCTTTGTACCTATGCATATTAAGAACCATAAATTTGCCAACTGCTGTGTTATGGCAAGATGGTCCTTTAGTATGGATACATCCACATATATCCCCTAATAAGACTATAGAGCATTATCCCACCATGGTAGCAAACATGGCACACAAAGGGATAAAAACTTCAATTACTCACTTTGGAAAAATACCTGATAGCATAATTGTCCCTTATACTGTCGCACAAATGCAAATACTGTGTGGTACTATAGATGAATGGGCCATTCTTAGATGCAGTTTTTCTGGTTTAATTGATAATCATTATCCTAAACATCCGTTATTACATTTTATGTTATTACATCCAGTAATATTTCCAAAGGTAACGGCTAATACCCCTATAAAGGGAGCCATTGATATTTATACAGATGGATCAAAAACAGGAATTGGAAGTTATGTAATCAATGAAAAGGCTGTAAGGTTGCAATTTACACCAGGAGCCCCTCAATTGGTAGAATGTTTGGTGGTTTTAGAAGTTTTTAAAAGATTTCCTATGCCCATAAATATTATCTCTGATTCTGCTTATGTAGTTAATGCGGTTCTAGCATTAGAGACTGCTGGAAATTTTAAGCAGCTTAGTCAAGTATCTGAAATTTTGAGGAAAATACAAAATTGAATTTTGATGCGTGAGCATCCCTTTTATATTCAACATATTAGAGCACATACATCATTACCTGGGCCTATTGTTAAGGGAAATGCAATTGCTGATTCAGCCACCAGAGATATGGTTTTCCTATCACAAAGCTCTATAGACAGTGCTAAGAATTTTCATCAGCTTTATCATGTCCCTGCTTCTACATTACGACAAAAATTTAAGCTCACACGAACAGAGCCCGAGATATTGTCCTACAGTGTGGTAAATGTGTAGAATTTATTAATGCACCTTCCGTGGGTGTTAATCCTTGCGGATTACCACCCCTAGATGTTTAGCAAATGGACGTCACGCATATCCCTTCTTTTGGGAAATTACAATATGTACATGTATCCATCGATACCAGTTCTGGTGTCCTACATGCCTCTCCCTTGACAGGGGAAAAAGCAGTTCATGTCATATCTCACTGCTTAGAGGCTTGGGCTGCATGGGGCAAGCCCCTAGTGTTAAAGACAGATAATGGTCCTGCATATAATTCTTCTAAATTTAGCCAATTCTGCAAACAAATGCAAGTGAAACATATTACTGGATTGCCCTATAATCCACAGGGCCAAGGCATCATTGAGAGAGCCCACCGCACTCTGAAACAATATTTGCAAAAACAGAAAGGGGGAATAGAGGCTATGATGCCAAAGGTGGCTCTATCCCTTACAATATTTACTCTTAATTTTTTAAAATTGGATGATGCTGGAAGATCACCAGCTGAAAGGCATGGACAATGGCCTCAATCGCCCAATGAAATGGACAAATGGAAAAATGTCCTTGATAATAAATGGTATGGCCCGGATCCTATCTTAATCAGGTCCCGGGGAGCTATTTGTGTTTTTCCACATGGTGAAGAAAATCCACTTTGGGTCCCGACGCGACTGACAAGGACCGTGAAAGAGCAAGATGAACCCCAGGATGATTCTCCTGCTCCTGATGATTGAAACCAGGATAAGTATACCTTTATGGGCCATAGTAAGATCATGGCCAGTGCCTTTACCGGTACATTCAAATTCTTCTACCTAGCCTTTGTTTTTTGCAAAGGAAAGTTTTTTTGGATGTGCCTTATGCACGACAAACTCCTCAAGAGCCACGGGTGTATAAGAGTACTAGTTTTCATTTAAATTATACATTATGCTTTGTGCATAATGTGGATAAACCTTTTACACCCTGTATATTTTTTAAGAAAAAGATTATCTCTAATTGGGCAGATCAAATTAATACTGCTGATACTATAAGTCAGATAGCAGAAAAAACGTCTGAGGCATTGCTTACCCTGCAAAGGGTGGATGCTCATATCACCTCAGGGTTAAAGTTAGTGAATCAGAGAGTGGATATTTTACAACATGACATGGAACAGATGATGGATGTCATACAAATGAGTTGTGTGGCATCCACTTTGCATGTGTGCATTACTCCCAATAGGTACATTAATAATTCTTTTATTAAAAGTACAGACCTATCGAATTACCTGAAGGGGAACTGGTCGCAGGAGCTGAAAAGGTTGCAGATGAGGCTGCAGATGCAGATCCTGAACCTTAATGGGACCAGAGTGGAGCCAGTGACCCTTGGAGAGTTTACCTCTTGGCTTACCTCTGCTTTTTCTTACTTTAAGGAATGGGTTGGAGTGACTTTGTTTGGTGCTGCCATATGCTGTGGACTGGTGTTCATGCTCTGGTTGGTATGCAAATTCAGAACCCAACAAAAACGTGACAAGGTGATTATAACTCAGGCACTTTTAGCTATTGAAAACGGCTCCTCCCCTGAAATTTGGTTATCTATGCTCAAGAATTAGTCAGCATGAGATGGGATGAGAGAGACTCAACGATCATTGATCAGCCCTTGCTCATCAATAGGGTGATCATGATTTCCCCACTAATTCATTTTTTGGCTGGGCTCTTTTGCAGAGTTCACCCTAGGTCATTTAGCAGTTATTGTCACACAGCACTGCGGTATCCAGAGACAGGCAACTTTCCTCGTGCACAGTCCAACCTAAGACATGGGGCCCGGTGGCGATAGGGTTACCCTATGACAGGTAAGGCTGTGACATTAGAGGAACGACCTAAAACAGGAGCCATGGCGGATGGGCATAATTGCACAGGCCTAGTCCAGCCTCATTTTATTAAAACAAACAGGGGGAGATGTGGGAAGCCACATGTGCCATTGCTGAGTGGCACTGACTACTGCTGGCCACCACGCATAAGATTGGACAAACAACCAATGTGTACATATGCAGTAAAGTTTTTTGCAAAGACACTGCCTGGCACAGCCATGATAATGAGGTTCTGTAAGGTACTGAGAGTATAACCAATCAGATGTGAGACATGCAAATGAGGTATGATAATGAGGTTCTGTAAGGTACTGAGAGTATAACCAATCAGATGTGAGACATGCAAATGAGGTATGATAATGAGGTTCTGTAAGGTACTGAGAGAGAGTAGCCAATCAGATGAGGAACATGCAAATGAGGCTTAGTGCATAACCAATCCGGGTGTGAGACATGCCCCTCCTAGGCCTATAAAAGCAGCACCAGTACTGGGCTGGAAGTCTTTTCGCCTCTACAATCAAGCTCTCCCAATAAACGTGTGCAGAAGGATCCTGTTGCAGAGTCGTTCTTCCTGGCCAGTCGAGCGCACTCAAGAGTAGAGTCCTGGCTCTGAGCCAGGAAAGGGGAATCAAGGTCTTTTCCCTTCCTTTTTTAGATTAGGAAACAAAAACAACAACAACAAAAACCAAAACCAACCAAACAAAAACCCAACCAACCAACCAAACAAACAAAAAACCAAAACTAACAACAAAAAAAATGAAAATAAAGTCATATTTCTTGACTTTAAAGATTCTCATAACATCTCCTTAAAATTCAATTTGTCTCTTGCTAGTTCAGAGTCTCATTTATGGAATTCCAAGTTTTTGTGGATTAACTTTGATTTTATATTCAGACACAGGAGGGACACCACTCATATCTATGCATTATACAGTCATTAAAAATGTACTGTATTTGGTATGCGAACTGCTTGAGATTTTTAGTACAAAATCTTGTCAAGTTTAACTGCAAAAACATCCAAAATACTACATTTCTAAGAACCTAAAGGAAGCCCATCCAGGCGAGCCTTCAGCCGACCCATTTCAGACAAGGAATGAATGGTCTGTGAACCTTCCTTGAAAACTGCTGGCGTTAGGACAGAAGACTAAGCTTTTCTTGTTAATAAGTAAGTTGAAGTTATTGACTCTATCCAAAACAGTCTTTAGTAACAGGTCTTTCTAGATAGAAAAATGAATCACTAAGGCAATAGATGGTGACTTGTTCATAACCGAAATATGAAATGAGTTGCCCTTTTATAAATTATAGAATTAAATTGATAGACAATTATGACCTTTAAACAGCTCAGGGCTTTATTGCTTAAAGCTTAGTTCCTCTAAAGAACTGGCTTGTATTAGATAAAAGTGTACTTTAAGTAAAGTCCTTATTTCTAGTACTTACTTTTCCTCTAAATTGTTTTTTCTCAAACTTACAATATTACGTATCTCTTGATTGTCAATCAAAGCAAATTTTTGTTGATAACAATTATGAAACACACTTAATGGAGCCAGGTGTAGTGCGGAGTCTCTTCCCTTACACTTTCTGGGAGCCTCTGTTGAGGAGGTGTTTTCGGTGTTAGCTAGCTTGCGAGTGGCTCTGAGGCTCTAGTGGCTCACGCTCATCCAGAAACTGATCCCATTCTGTTTCCTTTCCTTTCCTTTTTCACGTCACTTGGATTCTCTGTGACGTGTAAGACACCAGATGAGCAAGGCAATTCCTAAGTCACTTCAGCGTTAACAGAAATCCCAAGAATGGCTGTACTTGGGGCCTAGAAGCTACAGTAACAAAAGCAAGACATTTGCTAACAATTCTGAACATCTTGTGCTCATCGGATTTAAATGTATTTATTTTTTTTAAGGTCTATTAATGTTAACAGTTAAGTTATAAGGAAAAATAACACGATGATAAAAGTACAGGTTTATAGACACATGATTAAACCTAAATTAAATTTAAGACAAACTGAAATAAGCTGAGGCTACTCACTTATATTGTTAAACCTTAAGATTCATGAGCTGTATGAATGGCCAGCCAGTTTTGAAAAGGGAAATTTTTAAAGAGTTTCTTAAACTTTTTATCTTTTTTTTTCAGTTCCAAATAATCTGATTTTTTTATATCTGCATTCCAGCCATGACTGACTATAAAATAATTTTCTGAGTAAATTTGAATAATAGGCTATCTTCTTTCTATCTTAATAGAAAAGATAAAGTAGACAAATGTCCAAAATCTTTAATCCAACAATTCAAACTGCTGGGCGTGGAGACTTGACTACTAGGTCTCAGAAGACAGAAGAAGGTGAATCTCTGAATTTGAGGCCAGCCTGGTTTACAAAGCAAATTCAATGGCAGCCAAGGCTACATAGACAGACTCTGTTTCAAAAACAAACCAACAACAACCACACCTCAAACCCATCCAAAACTAAACAGACAAACCAATTGTATGTGTGTATGTGTGTATGTGTGTATGTGTGTATGTATGTGTGTATGTCTGTATGTATATATGTGTGTATGTGTGTATGTGTGTATGTGTGTATGTGTGTGTATGTGTGTATGTGTGTATGTGTGTATGTATGTATGTGTGTATGTGTGTATGTGTGTATGTGTGTATGTGTGTATGTGTGTATGTGTGTATGTATGTATGTGTGTATGTGTGTATGTGTGTATGTGTGTATGTGTGTATGTGTGTATGTGTGTATGTGTGTATGTGTGTATGTGTGTATGTATGTATGTATGCTACAGCATATATGTTTTATGGAAATAAGATGTGAATTCACCAGGAAAGAACAAGAGCCCAAAAGACAGAGGAGAAGTGTTCATGGATGCACTAGCCAGTTACCTCTGGAAGAGCAGCTGCATGGATTCAGGATGCACTTCATGCACACTGGGTGCCATGCTGGATGGCTGTGGAAAGTCATCTCTTACTAAGTCCTAATCAAAATGCTTCTAGAGAACTCCACACTGAGTCAGGGCTTTCTGTTCCCAAGCAAACCACAGCACTGATCTCCATCTGTTTTTCTCTGACTCTTAAAACATCCTTCCCAATTGAAAAACAAAGCACAAAATCATCTTAATTGCCTTGCCAAAGGATTGGAAAGGAGCACCACTTTTTGTTCAGAAGACAACTTCAGAAAACAAATGAGAAGCCTCAAATGGGCCAAAAGCCACAAATTGAAAAACAAAAGAAAAACAAGGCTGGCTGTCTACTGCCAGCAGGAGTTCACCAGGGAGAGGAGCTCTGACTCCAAAATAGTCACTTTAACATTTTGTCAATGATGGCAAAAGGCCATGGGTGCTGGCTAAAGGAAGGAAAGGATGTTCCAGGAAGAAAACAGGTCTCTTTGTTGCAAGAACTGCATTCTCACTTGTATCCAATGCTGATAACTGGCAGCAGAAACTCTGGGAGGGTCACATCTATGTGGTGACACAAGAAGCTTTCTCCAGGGTCTAGCACACTCTTAACAAAGCCTCTTGCCCAGGTTCGCTATCTCATCTAAATGCTCACTCGCATTAAGGGACAACATGGTGTAATTGGAAATGGACAGACACATTTACTTATCGTTTTGGCCATAACTGGACAAGGAGAAAGTCTCAGCTACATTCCACCAGGCCCATAGCACTCTCAGACCAAATAGAAGGATGAAAGATAGGAAAATACACACTTCAGTGTCAGCTGTGGGCCCAGTTTCCAGGAGATGGGAGATGGTTGTTTTCCTCCAGTGCCAGAGATGATGCCCTTTGGGTGGGCCATTTTCACTCACAGTTTGGTAGTTCCTGCAGGGAGTCTTGCTTCTTATGGCCCCTTTACAGTTAAGCGTGACAACATTTAAGAAAAAACCATTCAAACAAAGCAGAGTGATCCCCTTTGTTTATTTACCAAGGATAAAAACAGATAATTATAGCTAGTTCAGTTTAAAGATCTTAGTTGGTTTCATTTTACACTTTTCAGTTGGGTAAGGCTTTTCTATAAAGCAAGATCAGTCTTCTTATGGCATGAGTAGGAGTTGAATTTTATAGACAGTGAAAGAATGGATAAAACAGAATCAAATAGTATGAAACAGATTGATCACCAGGTATGGATTCACACCTATAATCTAAGCAGTCGGGAGGCTGTGGTGTGAAGATTGCTGTCAGTTTGAGGTCTGCTTTAGCTATACAATGAGCTCCAGCTTAGGTTATAGTGTGAGACATTGTCTCAAACCAAACCAAACCAGCAGAACAAAATAGAAATAATTTCAAAATTCTCTTTCTCTGTAAGGTTATCATGATGCTATGAGTAAAACTCCAGCGCATTCTGACGACTAAAGGAGAGGAGTAAGAAAGCTTTATTCAAGGCAGCTTAACTGGGAAGAGCAGATGCTGAGGCTTAGTGACCTTAGGTGTGTTTTCATGGAGCTGAGATTTCTTAGTGATGCCCTCTGTCTCTCTTGTTCTGCTAAGACACTGACTTAAAGCATATTGTCACAGGAAAGAATTTATGTGGCAGGAACTGAAAAAGAGACCCTCTAGAGGTTCCTCTTAGTTGGATAGTTCTCAGATAATTTTTTGTTTTTGTTTTTTTTTGTTATTGTTTTGTTTTTTGTTTTTTATCCAGGCCCAGCCACCCAGGATGTAAGTGCCCAGTTTGAGCTATGCCTTGACTTATCACATCAATTAAGAAAATGGCCCACCCACAATTACTCTGATACCTAAACCACAGAAAGATCCAACAAAGATAGAGAACTTCAGACCAATTTCTCTTATGAATATCGATGCAAAAATCCTCAATAAAATTCTCGCTAACCGAATCCAAGAACACATTAAAGCAATCATCCATCCTGACCAAATAGGTTTTATTCCAGGGATGCAGGGATGGTTTAATATATGAAAATCCATCAATGTAATCTATTATATAAACAAACTCAAAGACAAAAATCACATGATCATCTCGTTAGATGTGGAAAAAGGATTTGACAAGATCCAACACCCATTAATGATAAAAGTCTTGGAAAGATCAGGAATTCAAGGCCCATACCTAAACATGATAAAAGCAATCTACAGCAAACCAGTAGCCAACATCATAGTAAATGGAGAGAAGCTGGAAGCAATCCCACTAAAATCAGGGACTAGACAAGGCTGCCCACTTTCTTCCTACCTTTTCAACATAGTACTTGAAGTATTAGCCAGAGCAACTCGACAACAAAAGGAGATCAAGGGGATACAAATTGGAAAAGAGGAAGTCAAAATATCATTTTTTGCAGAGGATATAATAGTATATATAAGTGACCCTAAAAATTCCACCAGAGAACTCCTAAACCTGATAAACAGCTTTGGTGAAGTAGCTGGATATAAAATTAACTCAAACAAGTCAATGGCCTTTCTCTACACAAAGAATAAACAGGCTGAGAAAGAAATTAGGGAAACAACACCCTTCTCAATAGTCACAAATAATATAAAATATCTTGGCGTGACTCTAACTAAGGAAGTGAAAGATCTGTATGATAAAAACTTCAAGTCTCTGAAGAAAGAAATTAAAGAAGATCTCAGAAGATGGAAAGATCTCCCATGCTCATGGATTGGCAGGATCAACATTGTAAAAATGGCTATCTTGCCAAAAGCAATCTACAGATTCAATGCAATCCCCATCAAAATTCCAACTCAATTCTTCAACGAATTAGAAAGAGCAATCTGCAAATTCATCTGGAATAACAAAAAACCTAGGATAGCAAAAAGTCTTCTCAAGGATAAAAGAACCTCTGGTGGAATCACCATGCCTGACCTAAAGCTTTACTACAGAGCAATTGTGATAAAAACTGCATGGTACTGGTATAGAGACAGACAAGTAGACCAATGGAACAGAATTGAAGACCCAGAAATGAACCCACACACCTATGGTCACTTGATCTTCTACAGGGAGCTAAAACCATCCAGTGGAAGAAAGACAACATTTTCAACAATTGGGGCTGGCACAACTGGTTGTTATCATGTAGAAGAATGCGAATCGATCCATACTTATCTCCTTGTACTAAGGTCAAATCTAAGTGGATCAAGGAACTTCACATAAAACCAGAGACACTGAAACTTATAGAAGAGAAAGTGGGGAAAAGTATTGAAGATATGGGCACAGGGGGAAAATTCCTGAACAGAACAGCAATGGCTTGTGTTGTAAGATCGAGAATTGACAAATGGGAACTAATGAAACTCCAAAGTTTCTGCAAGGCAAAAGACACCGTCAATAAGACAAAAAAACCACCAACAGATTGGGAAAGGATCTTTACCTATCCCAAATCAGATAGGGGACTAATATTCAACATATATAAAGAACTCAAGAAGGTGGACTTCAGAAAATCAAATAACCCCATTAAAAAATGGGGCTCAGAACTGAACAAAGAATTCTCACCTGAGGAATACCGAATGGCAGAGAAGCACCTGAAAAAATGTTCAACATCCTTAATCATCAGGGAAATGCAAATCAAAACAACCCTGAGATTCCACCTCACACCAGTCAGAATGGCTAAGATCAAAAATTCAGGTGACAGCAGATGCTGGCATGGATGTGGAGAAAGAGGAACACTCCTCCATTGTTGGTGGGATTGCAGGCTTCTTACAACCACTCTGGAAATCAGTCTGGCGGTTCCTCAGAAAATTGGACATAGTACTTCCAGAGGATCCTGCAATACCTCTCCTGGGCATATATCCAGAAGATGTCCCAACCGGTAAGAAGAACACATGCTCCACTATGTTCATAGCAGCCTTGTTTATAATAGCCAGAAGCTGGAAAGAACCTAGATGCCCCTCAACAGAGGAATGTATACAGAAAATGTGGTACATCTACACAATGGAGTATTACTCAGCTATTAAAAAGAATGAATTTATGAAATTCCTAGCCAAATGGATGGACCTGGAGGGCATCATCCTGAGTGAGGTAACACATTCACAAAGGAACTCACACAATATGTACTCACTGATAAGTGGATATTAGCCCAAAACCTATGATACCCAAGATATATATGATACAATTTCCTAAACACGTGAAACTCAAGAAAAATGAAGACTGAAGTGTGGACACTATGCCCCTCCTTAGAAGTGGGAACAAAATACCCATGGAAGGAGTTACAGAGACAAAGTTTGGAGCTGAGATGAAAGGATGGACCATCTAGAGACTGCCATATCCAGGGATCCACCCCATAATCAGCATCCAAACGCTGACACCATTGCATACATTAGCAAGATTTTATCGAAAGGACCCAGATGTAGCTGTCTCTTGTGAGACTATGCCGGGGCCTAGCAAACACAGAAGTGGATGCTCACAGTCAGCTAATGGATGGATCACAGGGCTCCCAATGGAGGAGCTAGAGAAAGTACCCAAGAAGCTAAAGGGATCTGCAACCCTATAGGTGGAACAACATTATGAACTAACCAGTACCCCGGAGCTCTTGACTCTAGCTGCATATGTATCAAAAGATGGCCTAGTCGGCCATCACTGGAAAGAGAGGCCCATTGGACACCCAAACTTTATATGCCCCAGTACAGGGGAACGCCAGGGCCAAAAAGGGGAAGTGGGTGGGTAGGGGAGTGGGGGTGGGTGGGTATGGGGGACTTTTGGTATAGCATTGGAAATGTAAATGAGCTAAATACCTAATAAAAAATGGAAAAAAAATAGAAAAAAAAATAGAAAATGGCCCACAAAGGTTCATCGGCCAGTCGGGTTATGCCAATTCTTTAACAGAGAATTCCTCTTCTCAGGTACAACTGGGTCTTTGTCAAGTTGATAAAATGCAAGAAACATATCATGCAAATGAAATGGAAGCAGTATTGAAAGTCTGAGTAGCCGGTGGGCATCCCTGCACATGTGCCTGTGGGTAGCTGACAGATCAGCTGGTTTAAAAGCAAGGCTGGTGGTCTAGTCAATCATGGTCGCTGTTCTAGTGCTAATCCAGATTCTGGAGAAAGCTGTATTGTTGTTACGACTTGAGAGGAGCTTGGTGGCTGATTATGGGATGGATCCCCGGGTGGGGTAGTCTCTGGATGGTCCATCCTTTCGTCTTAGCTTTGTCTCCGTAACTCATTCCATGGGTGTTTTGTTCCCTATTCTGACACTACTGCATATGCCAGCAAGGTTTTGCTGAAAGGACCTTGATATAGCTGTCTTGTGAGGCTATGCCAGTACCTGGCAAACAGAAGTGGATGCTCACAGTCATTTATAGGATGGAGCACAGGGCCTCCAATGGAGAAGCTAGAGAAAGCACCCAAGGAGCTGAAGGGATCTGCAACCCTATAGGTGGAACAACAATATGAACTAACCAGTACCCCCAGTGCTTGTGTCTCTAGCTGCATATGTACCAGAAGATGGCCTAGTCAGCCATCATTGGGAAGAGAGGCCCCTATGTCTTGCAAACTTTATATGCCCCAGTACAGGGCCAAGAAATGGGAGTGGGTGGGTGGGGGAGCAGGGCGAGGGGAGGGTATAGAGAACTTTAGGGATAGCATTTGAAATGTAAATAAAAAATTAATAAAAATAATAATAATAATAATAAAGACTTGAGAGGAGCAATGCCGCCTCAGTAATGTGCTGGCTTTATGATAGGGGCAGCCTCTGTTTCCATTAGAAAATAATTGCTTCCACTTGGGCATGTGATCTCATTATGTGGTTATTTGTCCTTCCAGGCTTAATTCCCAGCTATAAAGATGTTTAACAACCAGTCCTGACATTCCTAGAATCCAAGGTAACTTCATAAGGGAGTTATTTAGGAAAGAAAATATTTTAAAGAGATAAAACAGAGCCAGAGAAAGGCCAAAATGGAATTAATTAGGTCAGTTAAAGGAACCCCATCATTCCTTCAGGGTGAGTAGAGGGAGACAGAACTACAGAAAAAGAATGGATTGACAAGTATAGTGGTGTGTACTCAAGGTCCCAACTCTTTGGAGGCTGGGAAACTGAGGTTGGCCAGGGCAATATGATAAGATCCTGACTAAAACCAGACAAGAAACCCCTAAGTTGAACAAATTCTGATGGTAGTTTTCACCATCAGCCTGACTGGGCTTGGAATCCATCACTTGGAAGATCCACCTCTGGATGCCTGGGAGGGTGTTCCCAGAATGGTCTCTATGGGACCTGTACCACAGTGCGTACAGCATCATTTCATAGGCTGGCTTCCTAAAGGAAAATTAAGGCCAAGGAGGAGGTAGCTCTGCATTACTATTCATCTCTGCCTTGACTTCGAACACAACGCATGATTCATCATGTCAAACTCCTGCCATCATGCTGTGCCCACAGTGAAAGATTGAATCATTTCAAACTTTGAAACAAAATGAACTCTTCTAACCTTGAATTGCTCTTGGTCAGGTCACAGTGCTGAGAAAACTGATGAGCGTAGGTTGGTCAGCTTGTCCTCCTGAAATTCTCTTATCAGATACTTTGTGGACAACAATAGAAAAAAAAAAGTAAAGAGTTCACAAATAAAACGACGCTGATTGGTTAATGTCACATCTCCAGCCTGGCTCATCCAAGTTGTTTTAGTAAGAAGTAAAGGATGCAAAATCAAACAGTGGGAACACTCATGTCACAGGTGTTGTTCAGTTTGGAAAATTTGACCCTCTTTCAGTTTTCCTGATTTTTAAAAGTGTACTTATTACATATCCATTTTGCAGATCTAAGGGGGGTCAGATGGCAACTTAGTCTTAGTTTTGTGATGGAAACTGTTTGCATAACTAGTTTGATTTTTATCCTCGATTTTGAGCTCCAGTACATGAGCTTAAGCTGGAATTATGGCTTCCTATAAATTTTCTTAACACAATTTTTGCATACCTTTCTTAGCAGAAAGAAAGAAAGATCAGTAACTGGAGGATCAGAGCCAAAGTGCCTTGGGGCAGACAGGACAGGGTCTGACAGAGGAGTCATCACACAGTGCTTTAAGTGAGAAAAGGGCCATTCCTGGAAAATCACTGAAATGCTAAGAACAAGGCTCTCCTAAGTCTTGAACCACAAGTAACAGGGGTTAAAGACAAAAGACAGACAGACAGACAGACAGACAGGAAGAGCTCTGACCAGGACTCTTAACTGTGTTATTGATTGTGAATCAAAAAGATC